>NW_010972742.1:8680814-8917291 GCF_000737465.1 Haliaeetus leucocephalus | reverse complement strand
CCTGCGTCCCGGCGTCCCAGCTCCTGCATCCCAGACCCGGCATCCCGGTGGCCCAGCTCTGGTATCCCGGACCCTGCGTCTCGGCATCCCAGCTCCGGCGTCCCGGCATCCCAACTCCTGCGTCCCAGACCCTGCATCCCGGCATCCCAGCTCCCGCATCCCGGACCCTGCATCCCGGCATGCCAGCTCCTGCATCCCGGACCCTGCATCCCGGCATGCCAGCTCCTGCATCCCGGACCCTGTACCCCACTGCTTCTCCTTGAATTTCACCTCCTTCCATCCACATTTCAGCTTCCCATCTGCTCTGTGTAAGCTTTTTCTCCTCTCACCTTGCTGGGCATTCAGTGAATGGCACTGATTATTCCTCCTTTATTTTGTGATTGTATAGAGCAGAGTTTGTACTGCCCTGTGCAGCCCACTGGCGCATGGATACACAGACAAGATACAGATTTGGGAAAATAGTGGCCCTGCTGCAGCTGTGGAAGGGATGTGCACAGGAGCTCAGATGGGAGGCTGGGAATTTCCTGTGTCTTATTCTACAGCTGAATACCAGGAAAAAAGTATGAAGGAGTTTCAGTAAAGCCTTACCAAATCATAGTCCCCTCTCCCAGGGTACACAAATCACCTAAGTTTTCCTGTGACTTGGTTTATAAAATCGGTGTAAGAGTCACCCACCCTACAAGGGTCTCTGAGGGACCAGTTAATACACAAAACTAATTTCTACTAAATCTTGATGCTACTCCATGACATCAGATGATGTATTTCTTGTTCCCTGCATGAACAAGAAGGAGTCTACTAAATGCAGAGTGAGACAAGGACTTTAAGTTGCACAGGGTTCCTGAAACTAAGGGTGCAAAAAAGAGATTCAAATCTCCAGACCCTTGCAGTATCTGCATGGCCTGATTTCTAAGACGTACTTGGTCAGAAGGATGGATAAATCAGGGAGAAGCTGGTCCCACACACAAGTCCTCCTGGTTGGTGGTTTGTAGCATTGCACCCTTTGCACTCACTTTTGGAGAAGGAGGCTGTGACTGTCTTGAAAGAATCACAATCTTTCTCTGATTTCAGTAGTTTAAACAGCTTTGAGGGAAGCAGGTGCTCACTGCGCTCCAAGAATGAGTAAGTCAGTCATGTATCAAAGTCCCTTGGCCGCACTGGAAATCCCCAAAGAAAAACCAAAGCCTGCTTTCCTGGTGTTAGTCATGTCAATATAGTGTTTTAGTGAGTGAACAGACACTACAGAGATGTGGAGATATGGCATAGGATAGGAGAAAACCCTTCTGGCCCTTACTTCAAACTAAAGCTGTTAACAGTGGTAGCAACAGTCTCTGGGTAATGCAGTCATCACCCTGAGCCCACTCGCATTACAAGTGTCCTGCAAAAAGGGAAAGTATTTTTACAGAAACTCGGTGGCATTTAGGGGGTTTACCTTATAAAGCAGAAAATCCCCTGCTCCTCAAGCCGACTTCGGAAGCTGCAGCCCTGCAACATCTACTAAGCAAGCAAAATGCTGTACCTGCACACAAACAGCCTGGTGCTGCCAGGAGCCCGATCAGCCATGAGCTGTCTCAGGATATTCATGGCATCTCTCAGGATCTACCCCTCACTGACCTAGCTGTACTTTGCATTTCCAAAGTTGTACTTTTATTGATGTCAGCAAGTTTTGTTTTACACCGTTTATTTGGTGACATCAGCTGTGTTTCTGAGAAGGCAAGTTATGGAAAAAAAATTGTTTTATAGAGATATTTCCGGTTCTCAGTCTGCTGAGGCAGCTTATAACTCTTTTCTAGTTTTATTTCTCAGGTTAATTCTTTTATCTGAAACATTTCAGCACAAGCCAGGATAGACTGAAATTACTAGAGTTTCAGGACTGATCGATGGATATGTTCAATCACATCGCCTAATTGGCTTTGCACTAGTAACAGTGTAAATCAGAAGTAATCCCACTGAAGTCAATAGGATTACATGAGTTTAAAAATACTGTGAGAAGGAGGAAAAGCAAAGCCACATTTGGGACTAAGTACCAAGGAGACCACACTGTTTTCATCATCTGCTCTGATGCACGGATGCTGTAGATCCGGCTGCTTTAAGGAAGCCTGCTGATAAGGAAGGAGCCTTAGCAGGAGGCCATTTAGGCTATTTTGTCCTAAAGAAGCTATGAGGAGATAATTCACTTTTGTTTTCCTGACCCTTTTTACCATAGGATGAGCATCCAGAGGGTGCAGCCCTGAGGAAAAGGGCCAGAGCTTTCCATGAGCTTAATGCAGCTTTTCCCTACCAAGCCAAAGGGGACGCAGCACAGGACTGTGACATGGGACTCGGAGGAGCTGCAGCCTCACTGACACTCCCCTGATTTCCACCTGCCGTGCAAAACAGAAAGAATCTCATCAAAACACAAGAGGCCCCTCTCCAGCCAGGAGGAACCCAAGGGCTGCAGGACACGTGGACATATAGCCAGGTCCAAGGAGATGTGGCTCTGCCCGGGGAGCTCTCCTCACTGCTGGCTGCCTCAGTTTCCCCACCTCTGAGATGGGTTTAACGGGAGCACGGACAAAGGACAGTGAAACCAAGGGCTGAAAGTGGCATGCCAGAATGCAAAGTATTGCTACTCAGACACAAAATGCCCCTCAAATGGGGTCTCTGAAGCTTGTCCTAGTACTGGTCACCTCTTAGGGTGAGATTCCTCTCCAGTGCGTATGGCATTGCAGCTAGCTGGAGGCTGAGTGTGGACGGGCACAAGAGCAGGTCAAAAACCTGAACTTACTTTACAAAGTAAAGAAGTACGGGCCAGCAACAAACAGCTTTCAGTTCCTCTGTACCCCCACCAATTTAAGTGCTTATAAAATTAGGCAAGGTGATTTCATACATCTCTGTCAGCATGCTAGAGTTAGCAGAACTTGCCTAATTTTATTGCTCAGAAGCTGCCATCTGAAGTCCCCGCAGCTATCTTTAACTCTCTCCTTCCCGTTAAGTGTCCCGCAAACAGCTGCCAGCTGGCACTGACGGACTGTCCCCACTGAGTGATGCTGTGACAAGTGCCAGCTGGGCGACGTCCTCTCCTGGGCTCAGTGGCGGAGCTGGGCTCTGCTCGTGGCTGTGCCAGTCACACATGCAACGAGTGCCTTTGGTCCTCAAGAGCCCAAGGACTGTCACTCTGCTCCTGTGTATTGAAAGGGGACTGAACTCAGCTGCCAATTTCAACTCCTTCCAAAAATGTAAACTTTAGAAGTATCCCTTTTTTTCCTCCAAGTTTAGGAAGAACCTCTTACAAACTCATCACTGCACACCTGACTACTGCAAAACTTGGAGAGTTTAAGGCCAAAACTATTCAAGTCTCTAGCCTACTCATCAGTATAGCATAGGTCACATAATTTCTTGAGCTATTCATATATATATATATATAGACATATATTCATCTATAACTTACTTTTTAAGTATTGGGAGACCTAACATTCAGCATTTTGTAGCAATACCAATCATCTCATTATTAATTAAATAAGTAACCAGCCCCCGTTATGACTAACTGGAATCCGTCTAGCTGCAGTTTCCTCCGGATGCTTGCCTAGGATGATGCCTGTGCATTCTTTCTAGCATTTGCAAGCCCAGACTTGTCAAACTTTTTCCAGCTGAGAAACACAGCTCATCTGCCCTGACCTCCCAAGAGCGGACAGCACCTTACACAGTTTCACATATATGCACACAAACACGTACATGTACTGAAGTGAGAAGGCAAAAATCTACACCGTCTAAATGTGAAATATCCATTTCTGAAGAATCCACCGTCATGGGATTTGTGACTAACAAATTTTCATTAGCAATTTCATAAGCAATTTCATTAGTGTTGCACTGGGACAGTTCCAGGCTGAAAGAGACCAGATTTAGTTGCAGAAGGCCAAATTGCACTTAGAGATATTGCCCCAAATCTGGAAAGGCTTGTTTGCTTCACTGGCTTCAGCTTGATTTGCTCTAGGGTAGCAAGGATGTGTACGTCACCTGTATTATATTAATTTATCGGAGCCAGGTTTTTATTTGGGAACCTATTTCCCATTGAAACTGTGAATGGGGTGCTAGATTTCCTCTCCTGGTCTGTCCATCAACTGCTAATGGATCTTACTGCCAGACAAAAATATCTATAAATAGTGTGCATGCGTATGTATCTGCAGGTTTTTCCTTTTATAAATGAGAAAAGATTTTGGTATCATGTCTTTGCAGTTCAAAATAACAACAAAAGCCATCAGTCCAGTATTACAACATTTATGGGGAAACAAGGCTCGGAGAGGACAGCAAGGAGATGATGAGGGCTGAACCTTTCCAGACGTTGGCAGGTCATAAATTTCTCTATGACTTAGTTTTCCCTCTAAAAAATGAACTTAACAATAATACCTCTCTGGCCCATATTAATATATATGATTTGATATTTATGAAATGTGGATGAGTTTCCACAGAGAAATACTTCTACAGAAAGACTATTTCATAAACATTTAGTTCATGATGAATGTAATTCTTTCCCCTTGTTGCTCAGGTACTCCACTGACAATGGCACAGAGGATTTGAGGAGATTGATATCGTTTTTCACACAAACATTTAATTAGCTGACATTGCATTGCTCTCAGCTACTGCTTGTGGATTCCTGCAAACCCATCCATTGAAGACTAACAGCTGAGTCAGGGACATAAACCTTCTATAAATCTGCTTTAGTGCCCACTGGTGTTTAGCTAATAATAGAACATAATCTCATTGGAAATCTAAATGAAATCATCGTGTTTTTCCTGCTTTAATATTACAAAATTAATTCTGAAATGCAGCCGTGTCTGGAGCACTGTCCATTTGCATTACAATACAGTCTCTGCCTGAGTGAACCCCAGCTGTTCGCACTAGCACAGTCCTGCATCCCCCACTAGCATCTTCAAGATGTTTTGTACAAGTAGGTACTGATAGAGGGCTGGAACAAGGCTGAGCACCCGGCTGGCAACTTGGCAATGCTAACTTTTTGCTTGCCTGCCCATTTTTAAAATGCAGGGTTTCAAACCCTGGTTTGAACAAGTTGGGTACAAAATACATCCAAATTACACTATCAACTTCTGGGCTGCCTGAGAGGCAGACACGGATCCAAATCTAAATCCACAGCAACTTCAGCCTCACCACAGTCCCCATCGGGCAATGTTTCTTACACTTCGGTTTCTTGCTGCTCTGCAGCTGCTGGATGGGACCTTGCAGCGGTGGCCACAACTCCCTGCTTAGAAGTCAGCAAGCGATGCCTGGCAGCATATGAGAGAGCTCCCTGCAGAGGGGGCCTCAGTAAATTACCCACTGGGATATATTAATCAATTAGCCCTGCTTTATGCATTTTAAGAGAAAAATAAAGGGCCATTGTAATTCACTCACACTCTAATGCTCTATTACCCTGCCAGAGACATACAATAGAGACTGATAGGCAATGAGGGGTAGGCTGATAGGGCACTTACACCCATCGCAAACAGCTTTCAACAAGTCCTCCTGCCTTGTGGGGTTTCTCTATCATTCCCTCCTTTGTCTTTCACTAATGGCATCATCTCAGATTTAGCAGCAGAATTCAGACCAAGAGAGCAAGACCCTGTAATTGATATTGACCCAAAGACAGAAAGGTTTCTGGCTAATGAAACGGCATCTCGTACATTCCTGGAGACAGCGCTTTCCTCCTGCCTGGCACCTCCCAGTTAGTGATGAGGAGAAAAAGCAATTGGCACAGGTTGCCTGAGATGAAATAAATAAATAAATAAATACATATACATATATATATATATATATATATATATTGCAATGCACTTGTGAATTAGTGACACCTCTCCTCCCTGCACAGGGAATGCTAGTATCACTTGTGCTTTGCTTTGAAAAATGCTGACCTACAGATACAGTCTCTGTGGTTTCTCCTCTGTCAGTCACTAGACTCCACACTGACAGCATTCACTACCTCTTCCTAACTGGTGGTAAAACTCAGCCATGAAAACCAGCACAGTTGTGATGATTTCTCTGAGGTTATGGTGGTTTACAAGTGCAGAGGTTCTGCTCTGGGGCCCTACCGCCTTGCAGCCGCTGGGGACTCTATATTGTCACTGGGGATTGTGGGCAGCAAGGCTGATGCTTTCCAGCCCACTGGGTTTGCAAAGCTCCTTTTTGGGCACCTTTTGGGATGCACTGGAGTGGGGCTGTGATGTGACTGTCCAAATGCCCTTATTCAAATCTGCTTGTATGTTCAGACCCTGCTTTATTTCTGAGGAACTTCAGGTACAAAATAAAACACTGTAAGAGTTATGAAAGACTTAAAAATACTTAAGGAGCTACTTAGATTGATAGAGAGAAAGAAATATGTGCTTAGGATGTCCTAGGGACATCCTAAAGGGAAAAGAAAATCCTTCCAGTTTACAGGAATTTTAAAACATAAAAAATTATGGTCAGGCAAGAAGTGAAGTCCTCAGGATGCAGGGACCAGTTTGAGACTTGTGGGCTATGAAACAAGCCCAATATGGAAGAGTCCTCTATTCAAAACTTATCTAAGGTAGAGTATGCATTGCCCAAATGCTGCATTATGTCACCTGTGTGCAAAAACGCAGCTGCAGGAAAGATGGTTACATGATTAGGACTCTCTGGACCTTGAACTTCAATTACTTCTATTTCCCATTCTGCCATAGCTTCTAGATGAACACTGTGCTTTGTTTTTCCCATCTGTAGAGTGAGAGGCAATGGTATCTCCTATCCTCCACAACTGAGTATGAACTTGTATTTGCAAGAAGTCAAAATACTTGATGCTAAGGGCTGTATAACCAGGGAGGCAATGTCAATGAAATAAACAGTGCTTCTCCTGATTTACACTAAGGAAAAGCAGAATCTTGGTACACTGTCTCTGCTAGTCTAGCTGGACAGTTTTTTCCTATTTTGGGTTCCCTGTGCTCATACTCTGCCTGTTTTAATTCCTTGCCTTGTGCCTCTTGCTGCTGTTCTCCACTTGTGCCTTTTAGACCTACCCGTTCCCTCCTCCCTTTTCCCCACAAACCACTGAGAAACACATGACAGGTCTAGGCCAGAGGAGTACAGGAGGAGTTTCAGTTGTTTTGAAATATGTACCAACACATTTGCACCCATGCCTTGTGAAGACGGGGATGTTACGCCCACACATGCAAGAGCCAGACCTTAAAATAAGACCTAATAGTCAGGCTGATGTTCACATCCTCTGGCAAAACGGCTCTCTTGCAAAGACACCTCTGGGCACATTCAGACATACTTGTTATTTCCTTAGCCATGCACTGGTTTCCGGAGGTGTAACCGAGTAATTTGAAAGCTTTTTTCTTCTTCTTCTTCTTCTTTTTTTTTTTTTTCTGTTTTCCCACTACCTTGGCTTTTCACCAAGAAGAGACTTTATGGGAAATGTTAAGATGCACAATTGGCTTATTTGTGATCCTGGGCAATATTTGCACTGCAGATGAAACAAATCACATGTATTATTTAGGTGTCTTACCTGTCGTGATAGGTTTTGCAATGCCCTCCATGGCAGGATCAGCTGCCTGAAAGAGAAGCAAGAGAAGGGATGGTTATTCTGGGAGCAGGGCATATACATGTTCAAGTACAACCCTGCTTTAAAAGTGTATCTTCAAAGTTTCTGTTGCATGCTGTGAAGGTAATACAGAGCCTGTTGTGCAGGGAGCCAGTGCCAGGCGCTACAGAGCATACGGCTTCTATAGAGCCTCAGAGGTCAGTGAGAGATTGCTGCAGAGCAAACAGCTCTCTGCACTCATCCAGATACCATCCTCAGTCATCCCTCATCACAGCCTGTTTTTTTCTAACATAGAAAAATCTACATTTCTGACACAGCCAGGAATCCTCTCAGTGTGGTAAGAAAAGTGTGTGGTTTTTGTTGGGGCTGTTTTGGAAGCACAAGCCCTGAAAACCTCACTCGGTGGCTTGCAAAGCTTGGAGAGAGTAGGACAGAGTGGGACTGGACATCCCTGGGAGCCAGTGTCTGACCCGGGGAGGCCAGTAGCTGGATGAAAATAAAAGCTGTAGAGCCCCAACACAGGTCTGAGAGTGACAGTGTTGTCCTGCTTCACGTCTCCTCCTACTTCTTGCTGGGATGTAAGCCCAAGGGTCAAAATGGCATGAGAAATGGCCCTCAATTATCATGGCCTGAGAACTTCTCAGGAAACAAACTTCAAGTGTGAAATATGGTAGGCTTCATCTTGCTTCTGTTTTATCACACCTCTCTGCCATCCAAATACACAACCCTGAAGCCTGTGCTTGCTTGTAGATTACTTCCACACAAGTAAAGTCACTGACAGCTCATAAACATCCAGCATGGATGGATGCCCAAACATGCCCTCAAGGAGCAAAGAAATTCTCCCAACAGCTGAGGAAAGACACTGAGAGTGCCTCAGTTCTTGAAACTCTGTGTCATGTCCCTTCACTTACACACACCGGGCAGTCCCGCAATGATTTCAGTATCAGGGAGTAGGTTTTGCTCAGGCTAGCCTAAAGCAGCTCCTCTTAGCTGGATGCCAATTACCTGGGCTAATTGTGCAGGCTAGCCAGGCCAGATCCAATTTAGCTTAGAATCATAGAATATCTGGAATTAGAAGGGTCCCACAAGGTTCACCAAGTCCAACTCCCTGCTCCTTACAGGACTACCTAAAACTCAACTATATGACTAAGAGCATCGTCCAGATGCTCCTTGAACTCTGACAGGCTGCTGTGACCACTTCCCTGGGGAGCCTGTTCCAGTGACCAACCAGGATGTCCAAGAAGAAGAAAGTTGGGAAGCTGGTACCAGCTTTAGCAGAACATCTAATATTTCCTGCAAGAAATGAGGCACACCACGCGTGTGGTGGGAGACAACTTCATCCACAGTGCTCTTAAAACATAAACACTTTATTTCTCTGTGTAAATAGGATAATGCGTGCTGTGGGGAGAAGGAAGATTGTTGGACAGTGAGAGAAGTTATGTTGTATCTGTTCGTGGTATTTAATGTTCTAGCCTTAAATGTTTAAGAATACTTTTAATTAGACTTTGACCTAACGAGACCATGTTTTCAACCGTGGCTAAAGTGCAGAACTGCATCTGTTCCCGGCAAAGCAATGTTATGCTTTGGTCTAATGCCAAATGCTGTGTCCTGCACACAGGTGGCACAGGTGCTTCAAAATTTGGGTATCTGTAATATACGATTTGTTCATTTTCTCTCCCCAAACCTATGTAAAACAGGGGAGAAGTTCTCTGTTGAGAGAGTATTTCTCCAGGTGATCTTCCTAAGCTGTACAGAAAGGCTGCTGGGTTAGAATAAGAACGCAGAGCTGTAGTTTGAAAAACCCAGGCATTTCCAAGCTTTTTGGTCCCCTACACAACACCCTCCCTTGCAAACTCTCATGGATCCTATGCACCCATATTATAAAATGTGGAACTGAGAACAGTCTCGGCTGAAAACCGTCCCAAGGACCACCTGCCAGAGCCTCTTAGTTCCCGTCTTGGACCCTTGCCCTGGGCTGTCCCTCTCACATGCACTCAGGACACAGGGAAGCATTACTTTTCAATGCAATGTATGAGTGTTTCTGCCCTCTGCGGAGAATTAAAGGCATTTTTGCATGAGACAAAGGGGATGCTTTGTCCCCAGCTAGATTATGCTAAATGAAATCAGGCAGCAGATCCACTGCCACCTGTAGAGAAGTGTTTTGTGAAGTGATTGAGACATTTTCATCAGTGAGGGGTTCAGCTTGCAGCCCTCCCTTGAAGATGGCATGCAGGACAAGGCTGATGGCTAGCAGCTTCCTTTGCAGTCAGGGCAACAGAAACAAAATTAAAATGTACTAATGTATTGTGTTCTCACCTGGGAAGTCTCCCAGTGGGTGAAAACAGCAGATACTAATGCAATCTATTTTAGTGACAGTTGAGTAGATATTCAAATAAAACATCAGAGCTTGCTTTGAAATATTACTAGCATTACTTCTTTCTTTTCTAATAGCAAAAATATTGCACGTAATGCTGTAATTTGGAATGCAAAGAGCAACACAGTAGGAGCCCAAACAGATTAAATTCTACAGTGCCAGCTCAGGGAGTATTCATAACAATGAATTTCACCCTGTCTGGAGTGATCTGAGTGCTGATGATGAAGGATCTCAGTCTCTACTCAGCAAGCAGAATAATTTGGGTTTGCTTCATTAGAGAAAATGATAATGAGGTGCCAGTGAAATTCATTTCTTTCTTCTTTCCCTTAATCATTTTACAAGAATTTTTCCCAAGCTAAGACAGACTGGTGCTGCTAGCGGGTCATTCTAATGTGTCAGAACTGACCATTTAACCGGAGGTCTCTGAAGTGTGTTATCTGCCTCTAGAAAGTCCAAGAGAACACACTTCCAAACCACGGTCCCCTAGAAATTGGCCTGGGGTCAGCTTAACTAGGTCCAGGGCTCTTCCAAGAGCATGTCCACGCAGCAGCTCTGCAGGGACAAGCTCTTCAGCCTGCTGTCCTTGAAGGAAGTTTTGCCATTTGAAAAAAACCCTCAAGGCTCTCCTGTGTTTCTGCTCAGCCTCAAACCATCGTTATCTGTCTCTGGCTGAGGGGAAGGAAGGCCATGGCACTTTAGGTAGGTGGCCCTGAGATGCCAAGGGGCAAAGGTAGAAATGAGACATGAAGACTCCAGAAAGCGGAGTGCCATCTCCACAGCTGATCTGATAATGAGCATCACAGGAAACAGAGCCCCGTGTGAAATTCAGTTTTTCCGGTACTGACAAAACCTATTAAAGTGACACCTCTAGACAGCAGGTGAACGTTACTGGACAGAATACCAATGGCAAGAGTTGGAACAGTGCAGTTTTCTTTTAAAATGCCTCAGTTGTTTTCCTGTGGTGTTCAACAAGTGGGAAATCTGCTTTCAGGGAAAATTTTCTGTGTGGGGTTTTTGGTTTTTTTTCTTTTAATTATTATCAGGATTGTCCGCCAGAGGGGGCCAATAGGCACCGATTGTGTCAGTTTGTGGCAAGATTATTTTTAAGCAGACATAAATCACCAAATAGTGCAGGAACATGCTAGGTGCTGCAGGAGCAATTTTTGGTTACAGCAGTCCCACTTCTAAAGGGGTTTTACATTTTTCACTCCAGCAGCCTTGAAGACTAGATCAGCAAATATAAATAACTGCACTGAGTTTTAGCATTTGTCACCCTCGTGCCTTAATGGTGGTGAAATATTTGCCCACGCAGTTTCTAGGTTAAAAATGTGAAGTCTACAAAATCCAGAGCAGTGACGGACTGTCCCAGATTACGGGCTTAGGACATTCACACAGAATTTGTTCACAAAGCTAGCTGGCCTAGGTGTCTGATACAGTATACCTTGCAGTATAATGTAAGATTTGCTAGGGTCTGTGTGTCTTAAAATTACATTTGTCTAGTCCTTGCTGCCCCATACTCTTTCACTGATTTTACATATATCTCTCCATATACATAAATATCTACATAGACGTGTATTTATACATATAACCATCAGCAGTGAAATGCAGCAGGCAGAAGGGTAGAGATTTTAGCACTTGTATAACAGTGTTAAGAAAAATTAAGGCTACAGACCACCATCCAGTGACTATTCTTATTCCAGAGAAAAATAAACTCACTTGTGAAAGATCAAGACAAGTGAATAGTCTGAAGCCAAGCATTTCTGCAGATGAAAGCTCAAGAAATAAACTGACTATAGCACTGCACGTAGTTAGTTCCAAAAAACGACACTTCCCAGGTCTGACACTAATGTGCTGTGCCACTCTTATTGAAAACAAGGCATAAAGGAAATTTCTTGGGGTGTTGGAAAATACAGGGCGGGGGGATAACGAGTATTAGAAGTGCTGTTAGATTCAGAGAAGTGGCTTTGGAATCATAGTTGCTTTTTTGTTCTGGTTTTCTTGTTGGATTTCTAGAGCATCTAGATTTTGGGTGATGCGGATGCCTTGTTTCTACACAGTTTGATTTTCCCTTTCCAATTCATCTTCCTTCATCTTAAACCAGGCAAGTGTAAATTCATCAAAACAAAGACAAGCAGCCAGCTTCCATGTACCTGCAATGGGGCTAGGGGACTGTGGGACCTGCTTGCCACCAGAAGCCTCCTCTTAATGCAGTGGTACCCAAGGCATAGGTCACAAGGCCTTCATTGTCCTTCTAACGCTCTTTTGAACAGAGGAAAATAGAAGGTTCAATCTCAGCTCAGCATAGGGAGGGCATAAAGTTGCCACCATTGCCCCTGTGGTCAAGGACTACTCACATAATCCAGCTGACAACATCTGGAGAGAAAACCAGATCTTCCCAAGAGGCCGATCACACAAAATGTTGGTCATCTCTTCAGAAGTTACAAAGAAAATAATTAAGCCAATTGATGATGCTTTAATCCTTACAGCAACAGGACTCAATATCCACAGAACTCCAAGAACCCCCCAGACCCCTGGTCCTGGAGCTGCTGAAGTCAACACTACAAGATGCTCATCCCAACCATAACTGTATTTACCAAAGGAGTTTGTGCCTAGCCTTACGCTGACAGTGTGACCATGAGCTAAAGTGTTTTTGGAGCAAGCCCTGGAGTTTCTTGAGGAACCTGTCTCACAGAATCATCACTTGTTCCCTGGTCTGGAAATTCAAGACCAGTCAGGGGTGGAGAATGACTATGCTGCTTCTGAACTTGGAGTCTTTCAGGTCCCTGAGAGGAAGAACACAAGTTACGCTTTTACTGCCAAATTCCTCTCACAGCGTAAAATTGCTGCTCGATTTTATTTGTGTTTCTCACACACCTCAGCCTCCTACTTTCTCCTTCAGCCAAGCTCATTTCCAAAGCAGCTGCAATAATGTCATTACTCTTTTAAATGAAAACCTTGACTCTTTCAGTAATATTGTTCCTCTGGCAACTAGTGTAACTGTGTTTATCCTCATGGAGAGGTAATTTAATGCTTACTTTCATAATAAGTACAAATGAAAGCCTCATTATATAGGAAAGCTGTGGCAATACTGTAATTACCCAGGCTGTTATTTTAAAGATCTCCCTTAATGTCCCACTATTTATCACTTGAAAACCCCCATGTCTCATTCTAACTGTGCCCAAACTGCTTCTCTTTTGGAAGAATGCTGATTTCAGGTAAATGACTCCTCTCTGGTGCAACTTAAAGGAGTATCAGTCAAGCCTTCATGGTTTAATTTCTGGGTAACGTGCATACACAGACACACAGATTGCACGGGGTAAATTTAGTAAGAGAAAATACTGAGCTGAAAGATCATTTCTGGTTTTCCATGGCCAACTTCCTCCAGCTGCCCCGCACTAGTGCTTTCGTTCTATGAATAGTGGTGGAGGTACTTCAGCACTTAGATTTTTGCAATAAGATTTCAAAGCCTGTAAAAGTTCTAACCTGGCATTTTACCCTGGTGAAGTTCACGGCAATGCTCCTGGTCAGATTAGAAATGCACTTTTTATACTCACAACCACCTGTACCTCTGCCCTGGCTGTAACTGTCTCACTGATTCCCCATTCAGCCCCAGATTCACTTGAGAGCAATCATCTTTATTTTAAGAAGAAAAAATGTCTATAGGCAGAGGGAACAGTTGTTTTTGTGAGACCTCACCTCACTCACATCCTCAGTCATCCTTGCTATAGCTCTACTTTTGCATTAAAAATCACAGCCAAGAACAGGACTGACACAAAAGAGAGCAGCAGTGAGCTACTTTGCCCCCATCCACTGCTCTAGGTAGTTTGAGAGAGCTCTGCTTCACCACATCACGGTGCATCCCAATAGACAGCACCACACTGTATCACACATAGAGATGTCTTGTGTTACATCCATTACTGAAATTTATCATTATTTCAGAGGAACACACGTAGACACTACCAGACCATCTCAGACAGTGGTCACTCTCCAAAGAAGCAACAGGAGACACATGCAAAACCAGGTAGCAGACACTGAGGCACTGATCTATCTTCTCTCCACCTCTCCTCCTAACTAGGCAGGACAGAGGGTGGCTTGCGTCTTGGATTATGAGCTTTCCACTTCCATTTACAGAGTAGAAATTGCATGCTAGAAATTAATGCTGCCCATGGAGTAAGGTCTTCTTTTTTTGAAAGTTCTTTTCTCTCCCTCTTTGTTTCATCTTTCTCTCCCCTAATTCATGTGGGTGCATTTATAACAAGAGGCAGCGACTGTTTTTCTGGCCACAGAATAATTTTTGAAAAGCAGTAGGTTAAAGAAAGAAAGAAAGAAAGAAAGAAAGAGAAAAGGAAAGAAAGAAAAGAGCCAATTAATAAAGTAAGAAATTTCTTACCGTCCTCTGAACAACTAAGACCATGATGGTGGCTAATGCAAAGACGAGTAACACAACAAGGGTAGCGATGGTGAAATACAAACTTGTTTTGTTAGTGGCTCCAAGCCTCCTTGAAACGGTGTCTTCATTCTCATGCATGGCTGATTCATGAGAGTCCTTAACCTGAAAAAGTGTTTGCTCTTGTGCCGAGCACATTCTTATATAGCTCTCAGGGTACTGCTCTGTATCTCCGCTTGATCGGGTTCAAGCTGCAGCCCATCTCTGTTCCTGGCAGGATTTTCCCCCTTCATCCTGGCTCATGTGATCTGGAAAAAAAACTTCATCACTTGTAGTACAAAGAAAGAGGGACCTGGGGGCGTGAAGCAGGACGCAGCTGTGAAGAGGGGAAGGAGCTTCATGTTCTTGATCAGGGATTTCGCGACGACAGTCTTGTATGCTGCATCAGAGGTTTCTGATGTCAGAAGGTGAATAGTTACCAAGATCAGTCCCCCCCCTCCACCTCCTCCCCCACCACCACTGGCTTTCTGTGAAATGGAGAGCTATGCAAATTCTGTTTCATTTTATACGCAGTGCAGCTACAGTTTGGTACAGTAAATCACCCCAGAGCTCTGCCTTCCTGTTGCACAGAGTAACCTCTTCTTGTTCCCAGTAGCATCCCAGAGCTGCGATCTCCAGAGCTCTGTGTTCAGAGCTGACCTAAGCTTGGAGTTTGATGACTGTTGCTTTTGCCTGCGAAGGTCTGGAGATGTTGGGTGAGATTTTCGTTGAAATATTTCAGTGTGTCAGGAAGACATCTCTGATGCAGGATAGGAGTTCTAGGCGGAGGCATAGAAAGAAAGCAGTCACACCAAAGCAGCTGAAAGCATGATGTTAGGATGTGCCCATGGAGACTGTCTGTATTCACCTCCCTGCCCTGGCTTATTTGCAGCTAGCGAATTAATGCTCATTTCTCTCCTGTCCACAAGCCTCTCCTCTGACCTAGCCTGGGACTATCACCCAGCCATGGGGCTTCTCACGGAACTCAAATGAGATTTCTTTAATGGGAAACATTCTTACTTCATTCCAGTGTGGAAGGACCAGTCATTTCTCACCCTGTGTTTTTTGTGTGAGATGACTCCTCTCCTTCTGGCCAGTCCAACTCGAAAGACACTTGGGTGTTTCTGAAAATTTTCACAGTTAGATGTGTGTCCTCTTTTGATTTGTATCTATGCAAGCCATTTAACTCGTGTAACATGATCAAAAAGACTGGGAGTGTTATTTCTCAGCTATTTCCAGTTCAGTAATACAAGGACATCAGAGACGCCAAACAGGATCTTACCAATGATCCATCTAGCTCAACATCTTGCATTCAGTAGAGGGCAACAAGGGATGCCCTGGGAAGAATATCAGAACAGAAAAAGGAGGTATTTATTGAGTATAATTCTCCAGTTTCCTCTGATTTGGGCTTGTGGGACTCCTAAACTGGAGGTAGTACCTTTCTATTTTAATCCAATTCTTCTTTATATCCGTGACATTATAGAGTCCTGGCATCTTACTATTATTACTACTATCTTTAATAAAATCACTAAAGCACAGCACTACAAAGGCTTCTATAGATTTCCAAAGTAGTGTTTTTCAGAGCGTCTCTTATCACCGTGGAAACAGGCACAATCCATTTTAAGCAGAGACAAAGGGAAGCAGCCTCCTCTCCTTAAGGATGAGACAATAGTTTCACTTGGTCAGGCCTTCCTCAGGAAATCTGTCACTCAGGCCTGACAGGTTGGATGAGGTGGATCCTCACCCACTGGGTCCTGCCTAGTGGATGCAAAATTTCTGGATAGCTGCTAGCAGCAGTTGTTCTCAGTCATCCTGGTTTGTAGTGGAAATTAATCTTGATTTGCAAGGGAAAGATGTACACAGTGTTGCCTGTGAAAGTTCATTCAACCCCTTAAAGCAGCCAGTCCTGCAGAGCAGCAAACCTACCTTTTGGGAAGCAGAACATGGAGACCCCCTAACATCAACCCTCCTCAACAATGTGACAATTCTGAAATGTGGGAAAATCCAAATTACAAAGATCTTGCAGTGACTGGCAGCAGCTACTATTCTTGAAAAGGCAGTTCAGCATCTCTTGCTTGTGGCTGAGTAGACACATACCTCGCCAAGGAAGATGATTTCAAGCGAATAATGGTGGTGTAGTTTTAAGGATGTCACAGCATGTTTGGTGTCACAAGGAGGGCACGGTGCTCTGTGAGCTTGTAGGCTTTTATGGTTGCACATGGATGTGCATGGTCAGCTCTTCAAACTGTAAAATGCTTGTGCTAAACTTACAAGTAGACAACCAGATACTGTAGTGGTGATGACTACAAAAGAAAAAGAGATCAGTGAAAGCCAGTGAGGGAAAACAGGACAAATTAATCTTTTGTGTAAACAAGTGCGATCCAGATTAAATTTGGTCTGTTACTTTCTAAGCTAAATTTGGTTAGCCCACTAGTACAGCATTGGAAACCCACAGCGGTCAGTGAGTTGAAAATGCTGAAATCTGCTGCGAAGGTCACATAATAATATATAGGAGCAAGGAGCATCCACTTATGCCATGATATCATGCTATACAGTGTTCCAAGACAACAAAGGCAAACACCTAAGATTGCCCCAGGTAACAGCAGGATCTATGAATGAGTCTCCTTTTGTGATGGGCGAAATATCTTGAAATGTAGAAGTGAAACACTGCTCAGCTAAGAATGCTATACTGTTAAGGCAACCAGTAATTTTTAAACAGGATAACACTGCAGAATGAGTGGATACTTCTGTAGGTTTGTCCTAGGCAGTAAATAAACCACTGCACCTCCCCGTTAAATAGGTGTTCTTGGTTGGGGTACTGCGGCTGTATATCTTGGCTTGTAGGTGGTGATGCACTTTCAAACATAACTTTAGTGCAATGCTCTGTTACCCTCCAGTTCCTAATAACATCACTCTACAAACCCTATCACACTATCATCTGCCTGATTATGCCTGACTTCCAGAGCACAGTTCACTGCTTTCATGCCTTCTGACCAATGTTACACCAATTCTCCCAAGCTCCGGTTCAAGATGCTAAATAGCAGGTGCTTGTGCTGTGTTTGCATTAGCACATGCTGCAGCCTCTGCAGCAAAGAGCTTTGAGCAAAAGAACAAAGAGGGAGAAAACAAGTAAACCACAAAACCGAGAGTTCTAATTATTTCTTTGTAGATATTGCAAATGACTCTTTTTAGCAGAAAAAATACAAAATATCCCAGCCCCTTGTTAATATTTATTTATCTACTCCTCTGCTGAAAGGAAATAAACTTGCTGAGAACTGACAACCCATCCACATGGTCAATGGAAATTCACCCTTGACTGAATTCTGTGAGAACTGAAAACCTTCCTAAAAGACATTAATGGCCAGTCCTTCGAAGATGCATAGCTACCCAGCTGCCACTGAAATCCAGGGGAGTGAAGTGTATAGGTGCATTTAGAAGTTTCTAGTTTTATCCTCGATGGGAACTGGGTCCATTTCTCATCAAAACCGTCATTCATGTTTACATCCATGTAGTGTGCTACCAGAACCTTGTCCTTAGCTTTTCAAGATCTAAGCGAGCTCAGAGAGATGCACCATAATGTGTATTTTATTACCCTGAGTCATCCCTAGTACCCAAAGATGCTGTTGGGCTTCTTATTTTCAAAGAGAGACCCCATTAAATATAGGATTATTTAACTTCAGCTGAGTTGCACTTGAGTGCATACATATAAACATGTGAGCACATGTGGACGCTTGTAAATCATTTGATATGGAAAAGCCAGATCAGTAAATTGAGGTTACTGCAAAATGCCATTAGCCCTCAGGGTATGAATCACCTTCTTGTCGGAGGTTTTTATGTTTCCTCTGGTGAATCACTCTCTTGTATTGCACTTTGGCGTTATGTTTGTACTCCACATTTCAGCACAAGCCAAGGGAAATGGGTGCCTGGGCCTGGGTTGACAAAGTTGTTTGGTGGGGGTTTTTTAATTATATTTATTAGAATCTGTGTCCATTCCTGTGGTCCTAATCCAAGGTTGGTCACAGAAAGAAGTAAATGACACTCCAATATCACATTTCTAACACCGTTGTGACGATATTGTTGGCTGGCACCATAAAATGGTCGTTTGAGGGAGATGCTGCATATCTCTCACCCAAGCCTTCTGCTCCTGCAACATATTGGAAGGTTTCCAAGAATAGCAATGTTCTTTTCTCATTTTCTTTCTCAAATAAAATTACTGAATAAAAATAGACATCAGACAGGAGGAAAATAAGAGAAAAAAAGAAAGGTTAGAGCTGCCATTGCACAATATTATCTCCTTGGGAAGCTGCATAGCATTTATTTGTGCTGTGCAACTGTCTTCCTTGTTCAAAAGAATTATATCACTCAGCCTTGTAAGGCAATAAAAAACCAGGTACATTAAATTAGCTGAAAATTGGCTACAGGGGGAAAAACACCTTTTTATACTATAGGTGATACATACCATCCATCTCTTTTGAAGTGCAGGTAGAAACCAGAGGCATTAGGATAGATAATAAAATGCAATAATAAAGCAGTACAAATGGAACAGTTATAAAACTGCAATAACTTCCACAGATTTGTCAGACAACGCATTTGCTCTGTCTGCCCAAACAGTAAGTAACAGTTCTTCCCATGTAGTGTCCTCTCCAAAGAAGGGAGCTGCCTGCTTTGCTGGAAAATCTTTGGTATATTTCAGCAGCATTTGCTGGTAAGTGTAAATCCAAGTGGAAAAGCTCTTTTCTGGGTATTAAATGCCTGTGTATTCTGATTAATGAATTGGGAGTAAGATGAAGAAGATAATGCATGAATCGTAAAGCTGGAAGAAATTGAATAATTAATAACATAGCTTAAATTAAAAAAAAAAAATGCAGAGTTATTTAGAATGTGATTTTCAGGCATGTCTAGAGATTTCAGATCCTGAAATTCCAGTTATTCTGTTACAAAACATCAGAAGGATCTTCATTTCCAGCATGGGTCTCATAATTTCCTGAAAACCAGGCTATTTCTGTTTGATTAAAGCAGCATAATAAAAAATTGAGCCACCCAGAAGTATATTAAGACTCTGGTGCCTACTCTGGGGTCTAAATTCAAAAGAAAGAGTATCAATTTCAAGTTCATTAAGAGAGAGAAAAAGGACATTCACACTTGCTGGCTGAGTATAGTTCTTAAAGTCTCTGGACACACCTGAAAATCTTGGCCTGAGCAAATCCATGAGGCGGTTTGGGTCAGCAGGAGGAAGTTCTAATAAATGGATCTGGGTAGCAGGATGAAATAGCCGTAAGCACTGAAACCCGCTGAAATGAAGGGAACGGCTCCATTTCATCGTGCTGGACTTTGGATGAGGTTTGCAGAGAACACACTGTGACCATGTGTTGTATGAGGGGAAGTAGCACTGAAACCAGCTTTATCCAGTGATACCCATATCCAGCTATATCCAGGGTTGGCAGAGAAATGCAGCATGGCAATCAAAGCATCATAGAAAAGGATCTTACATTTAACATGTGTAAGAGATTCACAGATCTTAAGTCAGAAAAGGGCCTTTAGATCATATAATTTGACATGCTATTCAGGAAAAGGGCATACGGTTTTACCCAGAAGACCTTGAAAATAATAACGCTGATGAGCCAGGCAAAGAACGTGGGATCTGAGTTGTGGGACAGGATCAGGCTTGAGCAGCATTTTTCATCTGCATGTGGCCCTCCCACCTCACCTAAGGAAGAGTATGAGGCATCTAGACACCTGGGGATGGTGACCAATGGTTTTGGAAATGATGACAGTGCCTCTTAGATGGAAAGGGGAACTCAGGTGTCTTTGGAGACATAGATACAAGGGCCTCGGTTAGGAAAGGCATTGCTCTGGAAGTGTCAGGCTGTAATAATAAGAATTTTCCCATGTGTGAATATGAAACTTTTAATAATTGGCCATGGTAAGAAGTGGAATCCTGAACTAAAGACTAGTTGATCTGATTTATGTCAAAAGCTATTATTTGTGTTCCCTGTGCATAAGAAGTATGTTGGAAGCTTTTGACTGAAGAGAGATGAGCAATCTGGAGGTCAGATGGAAAATACTGAAACCCTCATAGGGACAACATCACCTCTGGCACTACAAGAGCAGAATTACAGCACGACTGAATTTAGTTGGCAGCATAATGTACCCAGATTAGAAATAAACACCACACAAAAGGATGGCATTCTACATTTGGCAGTTACTAAATCTCCCTGTGTCTTATAAAGAGGGAAATATACAGTCTGCTCAGTGTGGCATTCATACACTAAACATATCAGGAAATAATATGAGAACCAGCGAAAAGCCGAAGTTGCAACTAGCTTGAAATGCAGTATATACATCATGAGAAGAGCAGGAATGTAGGGTGAAAGTATATTTATAATTCTGGCAAGTTGAAAGGCTTCAGTAGTTCACCTTTCTCAAAGTCATAAAACTTCATCACTCTTCTTCTCGGGGAAGAAACTGTGAAGTTGTTTATTTTTTCCATCCCTACAGTGCAAGGAAAGAAAGACCTTGCAAAATTTCCACTGTAGCGTACATGATAGAAGTAGCTGCCTTAGGTACCAGAGCTGCCTTACATCACCTCACAGTCTGAGGTGGGTTTATCCTCACAGCACCCATTTAAGGTGGGTCAGTGTTGGTGTTTCTCCTCTACCTCCCTGTTAAAGACAAGTAACAAAGCATCAGAAGCTGAAAGTGCCAGTACACAGGCTTGGTGGTTAAATACAGCTGTGCACTCAAGTCTGGGGACACTCTTCAGGTGTTGGTGCCCACTAAGGCTCCCTGAGGAGGTCCCCAGGCCTCTACAGAGTTGATGTGACATGGCTCAGGAGCCTGAGCATACACAGAAAAGCTGTAGCCAGGGGCATCTTAGCAGAAGTGACTTGTCAAAATCCACACAAAAAATCAATGGTAAAATGATGAAATAAACCCTATCTCCTCAGGGAGATAGGACCTTTCTCTCCAGATGTGGAATTGGTAGAAATCCTAAGAATGAGGCAAGGAGGTTTCCAAAAGCCCTGAAGCTACTGGTAGCTTTTGGTTATGAGCTGGGCCTGGGACACCTGCAAGCAGTAGCTGCTTTCTAGTCTCCCATAGCCATAGTTAAAGACAAAAATCACCATAAGAAAATCTGCAAGTTCCCTCCTTGGAGCAGTGTAGCACTTGGCTGCAATCAACGTCTCTAAACAGAGCTGTTCGGAACCCAGCCCTATGCAATTTACAATTATGTTAATTTACAGTTGTGCTAATTTACAACTCTGCATTTTTCTGCAGTGAATTTTTGGAGTTGCCTGGCTTCTCACAAGCTCTACTCATTGACAAGGGGCAAGATTTTCATGAATGTGTTGGATGAAATACTTTTCAGCTCCCCAGGCCGATTCTGAAGGCAAGCATCAGTGTATGCTAGACTATGCTTTCTTGGTAAGTGACTTACCCTGGCTTAAAATAGTTGAGTTAGGTGGGTGAATCAGTTTGGTAATGTTTGTGTCCCCAGCCCATATCACAGAGGGATTATAGAAACAGCCTAGACAACTTATTTGGTCTAGATATCTTTCAGATGATATCTAAAGGCAGGGAAAAAGACTGGGGGTGCTTACGATTTAGGAGCATGAGCCTCATTAGCAGGCAGAGGGCTGGGAGGTTAATCATTGCGGTTCTTGTGAAAAATCACACCCACCTTTTGATATCACCCTTCTGAGGGTGACAGCCACCAAATAAGCATAATGCACCATGTCTGGGAATGAAATGATAAAAGGCCATCATCAAGCAGAGATGACCCAGGGACTGAGAGCTGTCTCAGTTCGGTGCATCCAGGGAGGAGCAGTAACAGCGGGATAAGGGAATTGAGGCATCACTGTGTCACACAACAGCCATGACTGCCAGGGCATGATCACCTCTGGAGAAACTGGCTGTTAATTTACGTAAGCCAGAGGAAATGTCTAAGTCACAGGAGAATGAAAAAGCAAAATCAAAATATTCAGCTTTGAGTGACAGTCCTTCTTTCTCCCTACAAAGGTAATTGTCAGGCAAAATACTGCATCTGCCAGTATTTTCACTAGAACAGTTACCCTAAAAATACCCAAGGCTTTTATCAAAGTTGTATTTCTTATCCAAAAGAAGGACATATCCACCATGGATCCTGTTTGTTTGCCCTCTGTGGAATTAAATTTGGTGTTTCCGTCTTTGATTCCAATCACAGCGTACAAAAGCTGTGTGTATTCCCATTGATATTCATATCATTTCTACTTCAGCTTCTCTTGAATTAGTGTAACCCAGGAACTTTAGCAATGTCAGTCTCAATTTATGCAGGCTTATGCTGAAAAATTTAATCTTGTCCGTTCTTGAATCCCCCACCCCCTGGATTCCCTTTGTTTCTTCCTTTGATGCCTTTATACAAATGTCTTAGTACTTTCTTGGGCGTACAACACACAGCAGGTTTTGCTGATGGAAGAGCAGGTTTTTCACCCTGCCCAGAAGAGTTGGATGCTGAGATGCCTGAAGGACAACCAAGAAAACACATCAACACGAACCACTATACCAAATAGCAAGTGTTTCTCTGGCAATACTACTTCTCCGTACTTTTTCCCCAGACTTTTCCACACTGGAGGCTTGCCAGCCTACACGAGGATTTCTAGCTAATTAGAGCAAAGCAGGAGGAATGCCACAACGTGAGGTTCAGCCATGTCTTCAAAGGTGCTACTATGAAACCAGCCCCACTTAGGTACCTGTTTGTTCCCACAGCAACCTGACAATTCAAAAGTAGCCAAAGAGTCAGGGGGTCCACCAACCAGAGCCATGGTTCCATGAGGCAGTAGCAAACACCACGCAGAGCAAGTCGAAGTTGTGCTAAATTCAGTTAACAAACCTGACCTGCGGTTTCATGCAAACCCTTTTTCCTTCTTTTAGACTATATGGGTTCATGCCCCCTAAATTTCGCTCTCAGTTTCAGGTATGAATGAATTGAAAATCATTAGGTAAAATTCAGCTAGAAGAAACTACCTAGTCTGGACTAGTTTCAGTACAAACCTAAGCAAAACCACAGAATTGCTCATGGTTTCCAGAACAAACCATACATTTCACCTAGTTTTTGGGGGTTTCATTATGAAAGTTTCATGGAGTCTGAAAAAAAAAAAAAGCATTATGTTTAAGCACTTCTAATTGCTATCTATACACTTTTGTCTACTGGGAATATAATAGTTGACAATGCAAGTATTTGCTATCAGACGTCTGACTGCAAAGAAACAGTTCTCTGCACCGTGTGAACCCCCAGTTTGTTTTAAGTGAAAATAGATTGGTTTATTGGCCCTCCTTGGCTCCTGTCCTTTGGACTTGATTTTGGCCTTTGTATTGGTCTTGTTAGTATAGTTTCAGCCTTGAATACATACCTGGAAGACAAAAATCAAGGATTCTCTTTGTCATGGTGGGAAATCTATGGATGGTGCAGGCATGGCTTAGACAAGTCTACATCTTTTAGATCTCAGGGTTTAAAGAGACTAGGAAAATACTAAGACTCTAGTGTTGTTCTCTCTTATCGATTAACAGTGGCTTCTTCCAGAAGAAAATAAAACCTGGATCATTTCTAAGTCAGGCCAGGGAACTCATCAAGCACTTGGTAGCTCAGGCTACTCACATGCATGTGAGTGTGGTGCAGCGAGGGCTGTGCACATAGAAGATAGCTTCAGTCTTGAGTTCATGACAGTCAAATAGTAGATAAATGAAAATAGGAGTGAGATTAAGGATGGCCAGTACTAGAGATATATTATACTGTAGAAAATTTGTCTTGAAATATAACGCATTTCTAGTGATATATAAGCAAATGTGTGTATTTTTACTAGATACATTTCCAAAGGCTGTGTCTCACCTACTGAGACAATTCTGTCATCCAGGATACATCAGTACTAATTCTTTTGCTGAATTCCTTAGAAATTACCTTACTGAACACAAATGAACCAGGAAACTCAACTAGACTGGAAGATTTAATTTTTAAAGACAGCTAGCTTTCATTTCAAAGACTTCAAGTCATGATGGACCTGCCATTTCTTTCAAGGAGTCATGCCAGTGTTTAACTAACTTCAGTCTCACAGATTTGCTTCTCTTTTCTATTGGATTGACAGAGAGTCAGACAGAAAAATAGAAAAGAGGAAAGCCTTGTGGGTTTT
This sequence comes from Haliaeetus leucocephalus, assembly GCF_000737465.1. Lineage (NCBI taxonomy): Eukaryota > Metazoa > Chordata > Aves > Accipitriformes > Accipitridae > Haliaeetus > Haliaeetus leucocephalus. The sequence goes on along the minus strand of NW_010972742.1, from coordinate 8,892,800 downwards.
TTTTTTCACCTTGTCTGTCATTAACTCTCATTTCCACTGGTCAAAACTTCCCTTTTCTTGACTTAAAATCACATGGACCCAGGTTCAAATTTCCTTCTTTCCTTAGTTTGAATAAATAAATAAACCAAACTGCTGAAATTTCTCTCAGTAAAGGTATTTTCTAGACCCCGAATCATTTGCTCACTCCTGCCACTGCAAAAGTTTAGCAGGGAAAATCTGTGACAGAGTATGTTTCTCAGAACATGCAGGATGGGAAACTGCAAACTGCAGCTTCAAACAGTGCTTGAATGAAAAAAAACACAGCAAACAATTGAAAGTTAGAGGCACTCACTCAGATGCAAAAAAATCCCATTTCACTGTGGCCACTGTTAAATGTAATGAGGCAGTTTCAGGATGTGTCTTGACAAGCTGTTTTGTTTTGGTTTGGTTTGGTTTGGTTTTAGCTATTTTCTAGAGGAGGTTGGTCCATGGGTAAAACTCAGACTGAAAGGAAATCTGGTTTCATGTCTGGTCTCTGCCACAGCCATCCTGCCTGACCGGTGCCATGACACCCGCTACGTCCCACTTTCCCCAGTGGCTCTGGGAGCAAAGCAGCACACTCACCCAGGTGCAAGCTGGGCAAATGTACAGCCTCGCCATCTGTCAGCATCCCTTGGAAGTGGAGGATAATTTTAGACAAGATAGTAATGACTTTGCCTGGAGTTTCTTAGGCCAAAAGCCCAAGGGAACAGGGTGGGAGGGGAGCGAATGACCACTCCGCAAGAAAAGTCACCAACACGTGCTCTGCACTTGTCTGCTTCTTCTGTGAACACTTGGGGAAGAGAAATGTTTGAACCCAGCACTGAGCAGAAGGACCTGCTAATGCCTTTGGGTCTATTGCAATATACCTAACTCCAGCCTTTTCCACCCCAAAGCTCAAATCCTTTTACAAGAAAGATGTACCTGATTTCTGCCATTTTACAGACAGGAAAACTAAAGTAGAGGATGGAGAAATGAATAACAGAGCAGAGAAACCCTGCATCTTTCCAAAGCCTTTGCCAGATGCATTGGACAAGTAAGATGCATGGAGCTGCAGTGGGTTTCTACCCTGAACTCAGTTTGCAGAAACGGGATCATGGGCCAAAGAAAAGCTCCACAAACACTTGTGACAGTGGGTTGTTCCTGCCGTCCCGGCTGAGCCCAAGCAGTCTCTTCACATGCAGCCGGGCAAGGCAGGGAATGAGGGAAGGATTTTGGTGAAGATAATGAGAAAGAGGAGGTGGGGGTGTAGGCTGTGAGAGAAGATGAAACAGCTTTGACACAAGCAAAGGAAACTTCATGTTTGGAATTTAAAAAAATCGACTCAACATTTCTGCCATAGCAGATAAACATCTATCTGTTTTATTACTGGGAATCTTTTTCTGTTTATAAATAGAAAAAGCATGTTACCTCATGTTATTTCCTCTGGGGTTTTTTGGGGGGTAGGTATATGTGGGTAGTAAACAGCTTGCAAAGAAGTTGTTGTTATTATTAGTCAATATAAGGAACAGGAGGGCAGGGGCTGAGGCTGTGATGTACCAGGTATGGGCTAGCCACAAGCCAAATATAGGTCATTCACTCACCCTGCGGTGAAGGGGGGACAGCACAGCCAGACCGATAATCTGTGGCTGTGATTATTGTTGTTTTGTGATACCATCTATATTCCTATAAGCATTTTTCTTGCCAAAAGACAATTTAGGCAGAGACACAAACACCTTAAAGTCTAAAAACTAGCAATGAGACATAAAAGTATCGATAAGCAGCTAGACAGGGTTATCAGTGCACTTGTATAAGAAAGCTTTTTAGCCTTGACAAAGCCTTGCTTGTGTCGTGGTAACAGCTAGCAATGGAAACATGCGGTATTGGTCGGTACAAACGTATTACAAGGCAGTCTTGTAAATTCGCAGTCTGAACAGGCGATGAAAAGTCTGATAGGAAGCAAAAGCACAGAGTGCTGGTTATCTGGTCTTTAAGGCTCTGTCTTCCAGCCTGAAGCACATGAACTGCTCTTGCTTGCCTGGAGCATCCTCAAGGATGGGAAGCAAAGCCCTTCATGCTGGTGCACGAAGGATGGTCCTGCAGGGAGCAGGTCTGGTTTGGGGGAGGGGGAAAGGGAGGACCAACAGGAGCAGGGACTTTGGAGATGGGGTTCTGGGGCACCCACAGGCATTTCTGCACGTCCAGGTGGGCTGCAGGCACAAGGGAGAGTCTCAGCAAGTGATAGCTGGTAGATATGTGCTGGTAGGTTCAGCAAACCCAAGGTAAATTTAATGCTATGGGTGCCATGGCATATTTAGGGTTTACTGTGGATATACCTGGCCAGTGCAGGCTTTAGAGTGACCTTCAGGGCAACCTTAAGTATCAGGGTAGTGCTAGCCTGAAGGACGTGACCTGTGACAGTCATACTTCAGGTCTGTGTCAGATCCCACACCGGGGCTCTGGAATTCTGAGTCTGAGTCCAAAATGGTGTGCAACCAGTTGGAAACATTGCAGTGGATTCCCCTCCTCTCAAAAATGCTGTTTCATTAAAAGCAAAACCCCTTTTCAGAAAAGTGGCCATTCTGATAAAACTTAAGAAATTTAAAGAAACTTTTACATTTTAATAAGCTTGAAAGAGGCAAGCTCAGCATTTTGGGACCGGAATGATTTCATTTTCCTATAAAAATGACGTTGTTTTAGAACACTCGATATTATTTTATTTATTCAATGTATTTATTCAGCTGGAAACTACGGGAAAAATTAAGCCCTTTGATCTCTGCTACACTTTGGTGGTGGAGAGAGGGACTTTTTCTTTGTGTTACATTTCTAGGATTTTTTTTTTTTCTGAATAGAAGCTATTCTCAAATTGCAGCATTACAACCCAAATACAAAAGCTAGTTCCTGATGAAATGTTTGCATGACCAGTGGTTCTCCAGTGATAACAAGCTCTGTCAGCACTTTTATTCAGTAATTCAGGAAGACTTCCCTTACTGCCGATAACTAATGAATTTCATAACACTTTGAAAAATGATAGGTTCGCTTTGCTTCCAAAAGAGACACCTCAGTGCAGTAAGGGTTGGATGATGGTGCACAAAGACATGGGAAGTGGGGTCAGGGACTAGCAGACAGGCAAGGTAGGTGGAATATAGGAGGAGCTGGAGAAGTAAGGAGCTGGAGCAACAGATGAGGGACGAGGTGGCTGAAAGATTAGGTTTGTGGGTCCACAGGAATGGAAAGGATGTTCTTAATGAAGACAAGTCTGCCATGACGTGGTTTAGAGCCAGGGCTCCCTACTTCTGCCACCACTACATCTCACTTGGGAACGTTGTCAAACGCACTGGAAAAGGAGCGTAGGGCTACCAAAGGGTCATGACTATTCACAGTGCAGCCACACATCACAGATGAACTGCTGATCTATCAGTGACTCCATTAAAGCAGCAAGAGACTGGGCTGTCTTGCTAGCAAGGGAGCAGCTTTCTGCCCTTCTCGATGAAACACTTGAGAATGGCACAGGGCTGGAGGAGGGAGCTGGGGTGATGAGATAGCCATGGGGTGCCTGGGATGAGCGTCAAGGTAGGGTGTGGAGGCAAACCAAGGATGAAGAGACTATGGATATGGTCCAGAACTGGACAGGACATTTACACATATGATTGGGGGACTGAAGAGGAACAGAGAACAAGAAGTGACTGGGGCTGAAGGCAGCGCAGTGGGGACAGCAGAGGCTGTGTGCCCTGAGCTGATGCCGGGGTGATGCACAGGCACTGGATGGTGAGCGCACAACTGGTGATGAGTCACTACGTAGGCAGAGGATGTGGTGCACGGCTCGAAGGAGCGGGGAAGACCCAGCCCCACCGCTGCTGCTCACCCCTCTGCTTTGGAGAAGAGTGAGCAGCAGCGGGGGGAGATGGCTGAGGGCACGGCTTGGCCAGGCTTCGCGGGACCTGGGCACGAGGAGCAGGTGCCCGTCCTTGCAGGCAACTGCCACTGGGGATGGAGACAGGCCGAGGGCAGGCAGCTCCTCCGGTGAGTACTCCAGCAGAGCAGCAGACAGACACTGATGACTGCGCTTTATTTCATTGGGAAATTTTTGGTTTGGGGACCATTTTTCCAACTGAAACCAGCGGTTGGGACAGCGGTTCTCCACATGAAGGGGAATTTTCGATAGGCCACCTTTGAGACTTTTTACCCCTCTTTTTTTATAATGTTAAAATCTAAATATTTAGCCTGACCTACAGCTGACCGTGCAGCATAAAGGAAGGGACACCAGCCAGGTGGAAAGCAAAATGACAGAGAACACGATGGACCTACAAATCAAAGCACATCCCAATCATAAGGAGACTGCAAAGTCTGATAAGTTTAACCCTGGTAAATAGAATGCAGTGGTTTAATGACAATAAATCTGTTAGATTAATTGAAAGAAGGTAGAAGAGGAGGTACCACAAGTGTTTAAGTTACCACAGAAGATAGTCCTAGACGGTTGCACAGCCCACAGCCTGCGCTTTCGACACTCCTACGGTGGAATCGGTTGTGATAGCCATCTCTCTGAGCAAAGAACTGGCTTCCATGAAAGGCTGTGGCTCTAAAGCTGGGAGAAAATGGTTCAGTGAATCATCATTTCATTGGAAAAGGCACTTTCAGGTTGGCTAAGCCCGTTCATGAATTTGAGTTGAATTTTGCTGAATGGTTGAGGTGAAACCACAAGTGCTGAAAACTTTCAGAAGTGCTGAAACACTGGAATTAGACAAGATTAAACAGTGATTTAGACAGATCCAAGATAATTGCTTTCACACTTCTGACAGGTTTGGTTCTTGCCAAAACTTGAGCAAGGTGATGGAGACATTGTTCTTTATCCATTAACTGGCTTGATTAAGGTACCTATGCACACCGTAATAACTGTAGATATGATCTCCCTCTCTGAGTAATTCAGACCACAGATTTGAGCAATGTTCTCCCACCCTCAAGAAATCATTGTTATTAAATAGCATGCACAAATCAGAATACCATAAGCTGAATGAAAGGGTAGGAAAATACCTGTTAATAATTTCCTGAAAACTGCAAGTCCCTCCCTGGGACTCACTTTTACAGGATGAGTACCTATTAGATAAGTCTGTGAATTCAACCACTTATGACCTGGAGATCAACCACTCTTTCAATATTAGTTGGATAAGGAGAGAGCCGTAATTTTACTTTTATTGCCAGGGGCAGCAGCAGCAGCAATAGGCACTAGAAAGGTATGCTCCATACATACAATAAAACCATTCTGGAGCCAGCGGATGCGGATTGCCAAGAGCCTCTTAATGAGATGTCAAATAGGTCACCACTCTCTGTCTTTGGTCACTGCAATGAATCAGAGCACTGTACTGAGTTAGACCAAATATCCATCTAGCCTGATACACCATCTGCAAGCACAGTAATTAAGTGTAAGATGCTCTGGGAAAGAGTATAAGCAGCAGGCAAAATATAGTGGGCATTCACCTGAGTTATCTAATTCCTATTTGAGTCCAGTTACACACTGTGACAATGAGATCCATAATTTAATCATTCAATGTATAAAGCAAATGTTCTTTTCATTTATTTTAAATGTTTTGAAGGGTTTATTTTCCTGGGGTGCCCCTTAGCCTTGTTAGATAAAGAACTGGATTCATCTCTGGCTCGCTGCCTCCATGCATTCAATATGTCATAGTGCTTTTTCATACCTCCTCTCTTAGGGATGGCGGTGAAGCCTTGAATCCATTGCACCCTCTAACCCTCCCTGTACTGTCCCCTCTGCCTGGTCCCCTTCCAGACCTTCCAGCTCTCCATGGGTTGAGATGGCAGCTACAGCACCAAAAAGTGCCTTTTCCAGTACATGATAATATCGCCCAAACACTTGTTGGCAAAAAACCAGCCAAGAGCATCGTCCCCGTTGTGCAAGGCTTTCCATGCGATCACACCTTGATACCAGAGGGTGTTCCAAACAAATCACAGCTGCCTGAAGTCTCAGACCATGGGAAAGAATAAGGAAAATCAAAAGCAAGGTGTGCTTTTTAACATGAACCCTGCAGGGCAGCCAGATCTGAACGGCTGTGACCCCCAGGAGCAGCCACTGGCAGCTGCTAATGAAACCCTGTGAGACAACGAGCGAAAGCACTTGTGTGCTACTATTTTGGCTTGGAGAAAAAAGCATTAAACATGAGCACGGTGAAAGGGGAAGGTGTCACTGTGGGTTTCTGGGAAGAAGCGGCATAGGCAGGACTGTCCCCATGGGCAGGGGCAGAGCTGCATGCCCCATCCTCTGCACGAAGAGCCAGGAGGGATGCAGCCCTTCCCAGGGACTGAGCCCCGCACCCGGCAGGGAAGAGCTGGGCATCTCTGCTTTGCCTTGAGAGGTTTATCCAAGAGCAGGAAGTCCCAAGGTGGTCAAAATTATGAAGAAAAAACTAAAATGAAACAATATTTACTTGTTAAAAGAGCTGAGGCAGGTTCTTTTAGGTTTGTTTTCATTTCAGCTAAAGCCAGGTCAGTTTTTCTTTTGATCTGTATTAGTTCCCCCATCCCTATAGAGGCAGGCACAGTGAGAACACACTTCAGACTAGCTGACAGATTTCTGGTGTGGTTTTGTATGGTTTCCTGAGAATCGGGGGACATTTCTTGTTTTGCAGTTTTACAGAAACCCGCAAGTATGCCTATGTACTTTAAAGACCTAATAAACAGGTAGGTGTTGTGAAAGGTTAGCGAGGGGCAAAAAATTGTAGAACTGCCACGGTCGGCTTGTCTGCTAGCCCCTCACAGCAAACCTCCTTTGAGGTTACTTGCAGCTGCAGTGAGCACGCTGCGCCGAGAGATTTTTGACATACCAATGAGGCGGATGGTTATGAAGCTGCAAGAAAAATGTGGTTAGTTTTACTAGCACCTGTGGCAAATTCCTCTCAGAGGTCCTCCCACAAAGCAGTGTGTGTTGTACAAGATGATGCAGAAAGAACAGGAGGAGCGAAATGATTGTGTCATATGTTCCCCTGGGGCTCGTTATTTTATTTTGGAAAAATAAAAAATAAAAAAAAAATCTTTAGAGTTCTTTTATTTTTTTTTTCATTCACAGGGGACATTCAGTGGAAATTATTACAGAGGCATCATAGAAAGGAGCCAGGCAGCCTCCGTCTGCGTGCTGAGCTCATCCCGATCCCTGTGCCTCGAGGAGGAGAGAGCCAAGGACAAGAGCAGACACTCGCTTGGTTGAAACAATGGGGGTGGCAGTTGAGGGAGGAACGTGATGATGCTTTTGGCTCTGGCAGTGATTTGCTGTATGTATTGAACTGGGCATTTAATGCCTCTGTGCTTGGGTTTTGGCACAGCTAAAATGGAAGCCCCCAGGAGCAAGGAGGTCTGTTGTGGGGCTGCTGTCTCTTGGCATGTTTGAGAGGTTCCAATAGAAAGTGTTCTGTAGCAGATTTCTCTGTGAGAAGAAAAATTTAATGTAAGAAGAAGAAAGATTGGGAAAACATTTAAAGTACAGAATGGCAGTAAATAGCTCTTATTTTACATTCTTCCCCATGCCCACATGTCCCTGGAGAACACTTGTATCTGGCTATGCTTTTTTGCAATTATCCAAGCAAAGATATAAGGAATTCCTTCTTCCATAAGTGTTCACCTAAGAAGAAAGCAAGAAAGTTATAGAATCAATGATGCTAGATGATAATGAACCAAACCATCTCTCTTCCCCCAACCACAGCACCGCACAATGGGTTTTCACTTTCTCCCAATGGCCTTGAAAACATCCTCGTTCTGAGGAGCGGGCTGTTTTGAGCTCATGTTTCTGCACCTCAGTCTATAGAAAGGGACTGGGGCTCTCAGAAGGGAAGGCATTTCTGTATAATTTCTGGTATACCTCTTTCTTGATAGATGGGTAAGAAGCATTGAAACATTATGATGTCTCTTACACTAGAACATCTGAAGCACCTCTTGAAAGGCAATGACATGAAAAATAATCTCTTACAAGGCCTAACTGTGTAACCTTCAACTTAGTAAATTAGAAATAACACCAGTGCCAACTAGAACCAATGTAAGCAGTGAAATAAGAGCTGCCAGATGTGATAACTGGCCAAAAATTATCAGATTCGGACAATAGCTCTAGGTTTCCTGCTTTTTGAAGTCCAACTTGATAAACTTCATACTAATTTGCTGAGTACCTTCAGCCCCACTGGAAGTCAAAGGGAAAGTCCTGCAGCTAAGCCTGGCTGAAGAAAGAAGCCTTGAAACGTCTCACATTGGCCAAGTGGAAATGAAGGCTCCCAAAGTCACAGGTAACTTCCAAAGAATGGTCACGCTGGCTGAAGTAAGAGGCCTTTCTGCCCAACTTGGACCTACCTACACATGTTGTAGGCTTAAGGCTGTCAACAGCTTTACACCATAAAAAAAGGAAAGAGTCCACAAGGGAAATTTAAGAGTATGGTGCCAAGACTGCACTAATGGCTGCTTGTATATACATGCGGTTAAAAGGGATGTATGTTTGCAGTAACTCCATTAAATAAGCTGTGGTAATTTGAGGGGAGGAATTTTTTTTTTCCAGTGAAGTCCACCTGGCAGCTTATCCACAAGCGGGCAAACACAGCATTATTCCCAACTCACAATATTGTTAAGGTGCAAAGCTGTTGTTAGAAATCGATGGAAGGAGTAGATTATTTTTGAAGACTATTTGTTTTCTGTGCTTTATTTTTTTCCAGGAAGAGATAGCTGAATCTCAGAACTGGTGCACTCCAAACTCTTAAATGCTGGCACTGCTTATTAGCTGCTTGCTCAGTGGAGAATATTCTTCCTTATATAGGCCTTTCAGAAACTAGGTCAGAAGATTAACATGAGTACTGGTTGCTAAAAATCCTCTTTGACAGCCTGCCTTCCTTTATTATTTTCTCACTTTGCCCACTGCAGACGCCAACGCCTGCCAGCTTCTCTGTTGAGGTCTCCCGGGGTGAGCTGCGATGACCACAAAAGGTAGCTCCGCTCCTTGCCACCGCTGCAGATTCTGCAAACACCCTTGGCCAGTTGGCCTGGTTGGCATGTTTGACCCCTGACATCAGTTGTCTTCATAGGAAGGAGAGGTTGTTTTTCAAAGAAATGTGGCAGTGCTGTACCAGCCTAGGCATTTGGTTGATTTGTCAGTGGAAAAACATCTGAACACAGATGCCCTTGTGTGCTAAGGGATGGCATACTCAGGATACAATGCCTTCATTTTCCGAAGGTGCTATTCTGAGAAGAAGGTAGCTGGGCTAAATGCCAGGCAGGACATTAGATGCTCACACAACAGTCCCCCTAAAAAGCTACATCTTCTTTGGAGTTCCTAGGAAGTACTGCACTGCAAATAACAATAATAATAACTGAAACCTTCTATGAAATGTTTGCACTGAAACTCCACAGAATATTCTTGCTTTTAGATGCTTTTGTTAACTCTGAAGGATCACGCACAATACATTTGTGCTGATGGGACATTTCTTGCCATGCTGTTTACAGGAGATAGATAACATCTTTCTGTGAGAGATAGACATATATATATATTAAAAATACGTATACCCACACATATTCACATTTGCAGATCATCAATAAAAGATTTATAAGCTATGATTATACACCTACTTTTCTGAAATAGAAGTGATTTCTTAGCAGGAACAGCAAACACTATTATCATATATTCACTCTTAGTCTGATTCCTAATCTGCGTGCACATGCATACCTATCTCAGGACTAAACTAACATAAAATAAGATTCTCAGTGAGGGTTTTAAAAATCTCTAGATGGCCACTTATCAAGATGCTCTTAGTTCCAGAAATGCTAAGTGCAGAACAGCCCCACCAAAATCTGCTGTACCTTCAGCACTTTTAAAATCTGGCAAAATGGGAAGGAGCAAAGCACTCACAGTAGGTTCTGGTTTTGCAGCTAAGTATGCAACCTTCAACTGAAAAATAAAGCAGCTGATGTTTCTTTGCCCAGCAACATATGCAAAGCTCAGAGTTTTTTTGTTACAGAAACCTTTAATTCTTATAATGTGTTGTTTGCTGTGCAGTTGGAATAAAAGTCGCTTGTCACCCATCTGTATCCTTTCTGCTATTTCTTCTCCACATCCATGGTCAAATAAAGTGTACGCACAAGTTTTCCACTTTTTACTAACTGTTCAGACAGCTGAGCATGCCAATGATGTGCTTTCTTGCTATGTTCTAACTCCAGACAAGCCATCGGTTGCAGCTGCCTTTGGTTTTGTTGCCTTTGTGATAGAGCTGAGGGAATAGCCTCATTTTTACTGCCTCCCATTTAGATGAAAAGTTGGTCTCTTGTCTCAGAGGTGCCATGTGTCTCCATTTTTGCTGTACTGTAAAGTTCCCTGGGTATCCACATCGGTAACATGATCAGGTGATGCTTATTCAGTGTTCAACTAAGATGAAGAAAACAGAATTCTCCAGAACGCAGTGTGTTACAAAGCCTCCCAAATCAATGCTTTGAGATGGGAAGTTTGATGAGAATTGCCAAACTGTAGTAAGGAGAGAAGCTCTAAAGGCACAGCTTGTTAAAATCCTTCCCTGGGAGAAGCAAAATTTTCCATCCAGGAGCATTAAACAAAGCTAGAAGTACGCAATTACTGTTCCTTTACTTTCATTATGTTCCCCACCTGCTCAGGCCTTAGGCACATGAAGCGAGCTCTGATCTGGGATGAATCCCTCCCAGAACAGAGACAGCTCTTCTTTTCTTCCTTTCTTTTTTTTTTCTGTAACGTACTTTGAAGCATATACATAAGTGAATGAACTGATTGCTACAGAAATCAGAGAACTCCTATTCATAAACACACTATAACAAGAAAGATAAACATGCTTTTATCACACACCAACAGAGGAGTGGAAGGAGGTATCCATCAAAATGTTTTGGAGCATTGGTGGTTTCTGCTTGCATGTAGTGTGGGGCTGGTGGGACTCAGCAGCCGCAGGCAGTTGTTGTTACCTCGCCAGGGCCGATGCTGAGATCCTGGTACCTGCTGCTGCCTGAAACCTCAGTGGTTTCTGCTCACTTTCTAAGCTGCAAGAAATACTGACATTTGCACTGAGCTGGTAGCACTTTGGGGTCTCTATACCGGTGATGCTCCCAGCCTTGCAATGATTTTATATATAAATATGTATATATGTGCTTGTGTGTGTGCACATGCTGTTCATGTGTATACCCTCTCTCTCTCATGTACAATGAATACACCCTAGTACAGGTGGGTACCTGTGGGCAAACGCATATACAGACACGGATAGCTTCTACATATGCATAGGTATACACATATATGCATACATATAGAATCATAGACTCGTTCAGGTTGGAAAAGACCTTTAAGATCACCGAGTCCAACTGTTAACCCAACACCACCATGCCCACTAAACCATGTCCTGAAGTGCCACATCTACATGCTTTTTGAATCCCTCCAGGGATGGTGACACAAACCACTTCCCTGGGCAGCCTATTCCAATGTCTGACAACCCTTTCAGTAAAGCAATTTTTTCCTAATATCCAACCCAAACCTCCCCTGCCACAACTTGAGGCCATTTCCTCTCAGCCTATCTCCAGCCACCTGACAGAAGAGACCAGCACCCACCTCACTACAACCCCCTTCAGGTAGTTGTAGAGAACGATCAGGTCTCCCCTCAGCCTCCTCTTCTCCAGACAAAACAGCCCCAGCTCCCTCAGCCGCTCCTCATAAGACTTGTGCTCCAGGCCCCTCACCAACTTGGTTGCCCTCCTCTGAACACGCTCCAGCAACTCAATGTCTTTCTTGTAGTGAGGGGCCCAAAACTGAACACAGGGCTCGAGGTGCGGCCTCACCAGTGCCGAGTACAGGGGAACAACCACCTCCCTGCTCCTGCTGGCCACACTATTTCTGATGCAGGCCAGGATGCCGTTGGCCTTCTTGGCCACCTGGGCACACTGCTGGCTCATATTCAGCTGGATGTCAACCAGCACCCCCAGGGCTTTTTCTGCCGGGCAGCTTTCCAGCCACTCTTCCCCAAGCCCGTAGCGCTGCGTGGGGTTGATACATACACATCACCTGTTGAAGTACAGCTGACTCTCTTTGGCAGCTCACAGCAATGCTTCCCCTGCACTTGGTGCATCATTTAAACTGCTAGAAGAAGACAGGGTGCAGGACATTAGCCCAGCCCCAAAAGCTGCTGAGGAGAGCCTTTGCCCTGGCAGAGGCATAGCCCAAGGGCCTCTACAAACCCACAGCAGCCCACACTAGCCTGTGCAAGGCAAACAGGACAGAAAACAAGCTAAAGGGACTGGACTCTCTAGCACTGCAGCGTGGGGTAGTGCAGAAGTGACCAGGGATGTGTCACCTAAAGTGACTTATTACATTCTCCAGCACATGAGATTTTGCCAGGGGAGTTTCCTGTCTGAATGCTGCCCTTGGTCTGATGGCATGATGGCAGTTGTAAGGCAACACAGCTAAAGGGCACTTGCACACACGCACACGCACACTTCCATCTGCACTGGTATGTGTGAGTGTTGCACTATATGTGCAGAGCAATCCCGTTTCCCCTTGCAGCAAAGAGAGGCTCTCCTGCTATGGTGTGGAAGCAGCTCCTCATCAAAGAGCTGTTTTTCAGTTCCATAGCCAGGTAAGATGACAAGGGCTTGGGGTGGAGGAAATGGTTTGGGGTGAAGCAGGGCTTAGAATCGAGGTTTTGCTGAGGGGCACTGAAATTTTGGTACCTGTGAGACCTTAACCCATTTCAGTGAGAAAAGTTCAGAGCTGTAGCTGCAGCTGTGAGTGCTTGGAAAGCCTTTTGGAAAGCAAAGATCAGGCTGGTCAGAGGCAATCACAAATGTGAAATCAGGGTATCCTCTCCCTTAAGGCCTCCCCCAGGTATCCATGTATCCAAGTATAACCATAGCTGGAATATATTCAGACACAGGGCTTCAGAGGGACTCCTTTGGACTGATGCAAGCCTGCCAAAACACAGAGCTGCTGCCTGTATCATTGGTCTGATGAACTTCATATTAAAAAAGTATCTGCAATTAGACTGATTTGCCAGCACTGCAGTGGGGTGTGTTATTTCTGGTTACTGTAAGGTAAAGGATGCACATAGCTTGTACTTAAAACATATAAAAATTGGCATCTCGGAGGTCTAAGATCGTTTTTACTAATTATTTTCTAGGGAAAAGTCAAATGGTTCAGGGTATATGCATACTCAGAATATGATGGATTTTTTTTTTTTTTTCTTTTCAGTTTATCTCAGCCAGTTACACTTCTTGGGTCTGTCATAATGGACTTGAAACGTGTCGGGGGGGCTACTTCAAAATTTCCCTTCAAAAACTTTTTCTAGGGAAGATAGCTTTTTTTTTTTTTTTTTGGCTAATTACCTTCTTTGCAACCAGCATCCTATTTGCACAGAAACCTAGAACATGTTGTTAGTAAAAAAGTCCCAACTGTTCCTAAAGCTGAGACTTCTACAATTGGTTTGATGAAAAAGTGGAAATTATCTTTGAGAATAAATCATCAGAATGATTGTGCTCTCTAGTGACACAGCCAGGAATTTTTTTTCTTCCACTTGGACAAGAAACAGTCTTTTCCACATTATTTCTCCTCTTCCTTTGCCAGTTACAGAAATAGAAGGACAAGGCACTAAGTAAAGTAAAAGTAAAGAGGCAGGGGAAGGGCGGGGAGGAAATGAACACTTTCAGTCCTGAAAGTAGTTTCAATTTAAGCAGTGGACAAAATTTCAGGTTAGCTGTTGTTTTTAACCCTTTCCGCACAACTATAAAGAAGGGGGATGCCTTAGACAAAGGGAGCCGCAAAAGTGGCAGTGAAAGGCATTATCTGTACTGAAACCATCCGTGTGTTGTTTTTTTCCCTCCCAATCTGTCTATCTCTCTTGGTCTCTTTCTTTCTTTCCTCTTTGCAGCATATAATTTACAGTAAAAACACAGGAAGCTGAATGATTTCCTCTGAGGAAAGTACCTGACAAAGAGGTGAACGACTAAAATCATCAGGCCCTTTGACTTCATCACTACCCATGTATCCTCAATGGCTTCAGGCAGAGATGTTATCTTGCAACGAGATGCCTTTGAAGTGGTTTTGACAGTGTATGGCAGGCAAGAGGTACAGGAGGCTTGAATTTTTCCCTGTGGCAATCCAAGCACAAGGAGTCCTGAATTTGTGAATAACAGCAGCTATTAGTTACATTGCGTGTTGTACACCAAAAAACCTTCTTAACCATTAACACACCATGACTAGTGGCTTTGGAGGCTCCTCTCCATATCCAGAGACTGAAAAGTGTGAGGCTGCCAGTCTGGTTCTTGGGAGCTGCAATGGGGGTACTGGGCAAGGGGAGGCAGTTTGCAAGCTCCTGTCTGTATGGCATAACCATAGCTACCATTTCAAATCTATCCCTTCTATTCCTCTCGGCAGTCTTCTGAGAAGCCACGTTGAGGAAGCAAAACATCAGCACTATGGAATGTGATGGGCCTCCTACATTGCCAGACCCCTTTGAAAAGCTCAGCCCAAACTTTTGATACTTCAGAGTTCCTGAAGATGGATTTTCACCTTAAAAAAACCCTCTTATCCTCAATGTCACCTAAAAGGGCACAAGTGAGTAACTCTTCAGATATCATCTCAATGAGACCATGAGTTCCCCACACTTTAAAAGTGACTAAAACAGAAGTGGGTTTTTCAGTGTGCATATGTCTAAATGTAGGAGTAGAAGGGATGAAAGACAGGCCAAGACTGTATACTTGGGTAGAACATCAGCCTCTTTAACTATAATGCAATAACTTCCTCTATCTTTCTTTTCCAACTCCTACTACTTCCAGAAAACCTTCCTTTAAATTACAGAGGTGTTGAAAATGCTTGCATGTGGTTATATTTTCTCCATATTGCTCCATCCTCCACTCGGGATGTAATCTCCACTGCAAAATGAAATAGGACTGATTCATTTTGCAGAAGGAACATGATTGATACAAGCCCGGATGGAGACTCATTCTCAACCCTGTGGAAATTCCTCACCAAGGTTGCTAGTCAAGTGAAAACCTCTTCACCGTACAATCATCAGTGTTGTGCTACTCCTAAACTTCTTGGGCTGGAGCCAGGAGCAGCTTGTGAGCAGCTGAGGATGACCCAGAAAACCAGAGCTGTTCTTACATTGTCTTTTTATTCTTTTTTTTCTGAGAATTGTCTTTCCCTCTCACTTAAACCAGCTTCTTCACTAGGGAGGTCATGTTATTCTCTAGATTGAAGGTCTGATTAAGATGTGTTTTTTTACAGTGAGGCTGTCAGCCTTCCAAGAACAAAGACCATATGTGCAGCTTTTGCTGATATTTGCTTGCAGTCTCTTGGTGACAAACCACACCTTGTTTATCAAGACAAACATATGTTGTACTCACACGAAGCTGCTATGGCACTACAGGCTGAGATTTCTCTACCTGGTGAGGCTGCTGGGGAAATACCCAAGAAAAAGGCATATGAACAAAGACTAGAGTCAGGAGGGTTTCTGAGCAGACTTTTTTTTCAAAGAAAATGATAAGGCAATCCTGAGCAGGGGATATCCCCACCTGGAGCTCTAAAGCTGAAGGGTTCATGTTTTTTTTTTTTTTTTTTTTTTTTTATTTTTACCCATTTCCCCCCCCCACTTCCCATAAAATACATTTTATCATTTTGCCTGATCATTTTGTCAAGATCCTATACTTCTAACATTATATGAAGGTGTCTCATATCTGCTCATTACTTCCAGCCTGCCTGTAGCTGCTGATGGAGTGCAGAGAACCGTCTTAGCAATCCCAGCTCTATTCTAGAGGCCTGTATCATCTTGTCCACATCCCTGGAAGGCAGAAATATGAAGTGGCAAGGTACCTATGAGGCTGATGCCACCACCTTGCCGTTTTCTGGGTGAAGGATCAAGCTGCTGCTTATTCATGACACCTAAACATTTCTATTCAGCTTTCTTTTCTACTAATCAAGGCCTGACAGAGAAGGTTCATTAGGTTAAGCACAAAGAATGCTTAAAAGAAGAAGAGAAAGAAAAAGATACTGCTCCTGCAGAGTTAATGTGGCAGCTGTGAGAAGGTTTTTCAAGGCTGCAGTTTTGGATTCAGGAAGTGAAGGCTGAGACCAAATGGGTAGTGGGGGAAGCCACTGGATCCCTCTATACTCAATTCCTAGTATTACATGCTCTTTAACCTCCAATTATGACCAACTCTTCTTAAAGCAAAGCAAGTCAAACTTGTAATTTTGAATGAAGTGACATCCTTGCACAAGAAAGATGGGAAATAGAAGGCGTCTTCTGTTACAAATCACTGCAATAGTTTGGGCTACTTATTCACTAATGTAGGCTAGGGCAAGATACCCTGGATTAGTGGTTACATTTAGCCCTGCAATAGGTGAGATCAATTCCCCTGATTAATGAACAAAATGGAATAGCATCAGAAGAGGTAAGGGAGCTGCACCCAGAGATGGTGCAGCAGGGGAGGGTGCTCTCCTGGGGTCAAATGGAGCTGACATCAAGGTCTTACTCTGATTCAGGCAGATGGAGGAATTTAAAGTATCTGTCGTCTCCCACATCACAGCAGAGCGCCCTAGCCACTTGGTCAGTGTGGCTGCACACTCATGCTTGGATTCAGAAAAAACCCATCATTTAGTAGTCTAAGTCCCATGGAAAGCCAGTGGATTTAATAATCTAATATCTGCCATCAACATCAAGCTGCCTCAGTCCCCCAGAATTATCTATCCAGCTGTCTTTTGCCCAACTGGCTTGAAGCGCTCACCTGACCCAAACTTAAGTAAGAAATCCAAGTCTGAGATCTTGTTAGGACTGCAGTATGAATAAGGGTGTCTTCAGGGCTGGGCATTCACATGGACTGAAAGAGGGAGGATAGGTACAGTGGCACTGGAAAAGATGCTTTCCATCTACATGTCTCAAAAATATCCCTTATGGATACAGTCCTAAGCCCATAAATCCCACTCACTTCCCCAAATATCTCCTTCAGTCCCTTTGAGATCTTGGATCTTGCGGCCTACGTGTTTTTGAAGCCCTTCCTCTCCTGCCCCCTGGAGACTCCTAAACTGCTTCATTACGTTCAATATTAACACCAGCACTAAGGTGGTTTATGGGTTTTTTAATTTGACAAACCAACCAGACAGCAATTTGGTGCACCTTTGGTGGGTTTATAAATAGATTTCAAAACTGAGGGTGTTTTTAAG
The DNA here is from genome assembly GCF_000737465.1 of Haliaeetus leucocephalus. Taxonomy (NCBI): domain Eukaryota; kingdom Metazoa; phylum Chordata; class Aves; order Accipitriformes; family Accipitridae; genus Haliaeetus; species Haliaeetus leucocephalus. Next base: position 8,875,612 of record NW_010972742.1, on the reverse strand, counting down.
CTATTCTTCCAAGTTACAACCAGGAAAGGGAGGAGAGAAAAACCTGAAAACAAATATCCCTTACAACAGCCCATGGTGGAGCTGCTCGGTACCGAATCAAGCTTGTGACAGCTCTGAAGGGTGTTTTGGCACGTGTTACTTCAAGGATTTGCCAGTTTCTCTCTCACAGTAGTAATCATGAAAAATACCAAGCAGGGCATCTGTCAGTGAGTAATTACAGGAAATATATGTGCAGTGTGTTTGCGTCATTTCTGGAGCAAGGTACAAATCTAAGCCCATCTCCAGCAGCCCTCTTTGGATCTGCCAAGATAAATGACATCACAGCTAGATACAGTCAGCTTTGTGATGTTACTAGAAATGAGGAAATAATTTCATAAATGTAAATTCTTCCTCTGAATGTCTGCAAACAGACTGCAAGAGCTTTCAAGTCCCCAGTTATACAGATTTAGTGCCATTTCCTACTAACTTGAAAAGCATCTTGAGAGTGGAGCATATTTCTTCATTACTGGATTTGTCCTTTTTTATACTGCCAATCATTTGCTCTGACAAACACCAAAGAAGGGCTATTAATTACAGAGAATGAATTTAATATAGTGCTGCAGCTCAGCCCCTTGCCAGTGCTCTGGAAGGTCAAAGGAGACTTGCATTCCCTGTGCAAAACAAACAATATTCGCTAGTATAACTTCAATGGGGGGCAGGGAGGGGGGAGAAATTCAAAGTACATGGAATAATATTCATGAAGGAAGTTTGTCTTTGACATGTGCTTTTGCTGTCACCTAGCTCCTGCTCTTGCAAGCCAAAAATAAACTTTTTATCACAGGTGTTCTTGCAATGTTCCTGCTGTGTGGCCATAGGGCAATGCTTTACTACATGCAGTTAGTTTTCCTAAGAAAGACGACTGCTGCAGACACACCAGCAACAGCTCGGTACCTCGGAGGGCTGGATGTCACCACACGAGAAGACAACAGTGGAGAACGGCAGCGTCCAGACTGATGCTGGATATCTGCAGGATTTCCCAGTGCTGCCAAGCAGAGGCACAGACCAAGACAGACAGACTCCGTGTGCCATCTGCAGGTAGCTAGGCTTAAAATGGGTGAGAAGGGTGAGCAGAGCTGCCAAGAGATGCTGGAGTAGAAACTATATGAACAGAAGACCTCCAACGTTTTACTAATTCTGTCAGGAACTTCTCGCACTTCCCCAGCCAGGCATTGCCTTTTCCCAGCTGGTAAATCGTTGGCTTCATCCCCGTGCATTCTCTTAGTCTGTGGTCCTAGAGTCTGCCCAGCAATGAATAGCTGCACTCTGCGTGAGATGGTTCTTGGGAGACGCGTTATAAATATCTACAGAAATTGGACATTTCTGAAATGTAGTTGCTGGGACTGACTGTTAATAAAGCTCAGCACACAGGCTTTGATGCTCCTGTCTGCAGCACCTTCTGTGTCTCCATACAGCAGTTCCTGCTGTTCCAGGGATCTCTCTCAGTAAAGCTGGTCCCAGTGCACACTCCAGCATGGTGGGCCCCTGTGAGGCTCTCCCCTCTGGGGCATTGCCAAAGTTTCAGTCAAGACTGTGAAGAAGTTGCCCCTGGCACATAACCATTCCCAAGGGCTAATGCTCAGCCAAAGCTCAGAAATGCAATAATCAAAGAATTGCAATAAAATTAATAACAATATTAAAAGAAAAAAATATATAAATTAGGAAGATGTGACTTAAGGGTGAAGGGAAGTGATTGCCTCCCTCCTTCCTTTCCTCCCTCCTGATTTCGAAGTTTTTTAGCGATATTTCCCATGCATGCACACTTTTTACAGCCTGTGTCAAATCAACAGTATCTGACCTTCCCTAATAGCTAGCACTTCACAGTAAGTCTTATTCCCAGAGCTGATCATATCCTCTCTGACTGAAAGCATCTTCTTTCCCAGTCACCTTCCAGTGATTGCCAAGAAGGCAGAAACATTTGCTCTGTTTGAAAAGTGCAACCTTGAAGTAGGGCAGAGAGACTGGATTAAAACAAAAGATCTTTTATTGTCTTCAACTGAAGTGTATGATACAGAGGAACTACACATGGGTTTCATTGATATAAAAAAAGAGCGCCCTTTATTTACACAAGTGTTCAATGTTGCCAATGGTACCTAACAACTCTGTATTTTCTTTGTATTCTTTTGTTAGTTATTTCCATCTAGATGGAGCAAGCATTGGTCAGTAACACTTAGAAAAAACACGTAAGAAGCTTTTGGGCAGGAAAAAGAAGAAATGTGTTCTAAAAGAAACCAAATCCTTACGGGCATTTCACTGTAACAAACCCACCAGAATACTTACAACCAATCACTGACAAAAGGAACAGTTTTCATTACAGGCTCAGCAGCCAAATAATTCTCAGCCTTTCTTTTAGTTCCCCACCTAAGTAAATATACCCCGGACATGCAAAAACTCAACATGTATGAAAAATGGTAGAAATTTATTTAAAAGTAATTGTGCTTTTATTTATAAAAAAAATTTACAATCAGACACTGTCCTGCTGTGTTTCCGAAAGCATGTTTCTCTTAAAAATGACAAAAACTTAGCTTATTATTATCATTATTATTATTACTTTGTCATTATATTAATAATATTAATCTTATGCTTAAGTTTAAAAACATACTGCTTTCCCCTTCCCATCCCCTCCTTCTCTGTGGTACTTGATATATATAAAAAAAGGCTTTCCAATGACCAATGAATTTCAATTATAACTAATAATAATAATAATAATGATAATTAATTGCACACATTTCTGTGTGTAAAATATGGCTGGTTCTAAAACAAACTACCAATGTACAAAGCTGTTCTCCCTCCCCTACCCCGGGCCACCCAAGAGACAGTCAGACTGTGGAAGAACTTTATCCCAGAGGCTTTCTGAGAAAACAAAAATTAATACAACAACAAACAACCCTTGAGATCGTTGTCTTTGGTGTGGAGGACATTTCTGGTGGGCAGCCGGAGCTGCTCTGCTGAAAATGCTGGGACACTTAAGGCTTGTTGTTAGGACTGCTGCAGAAGCCTCTGTTGGGCCAAGGGTCACCAATGCTTTGGTACAACTACCAGCTCCTCACACCCCACCACCCCAGTGATGCCAGAGGATCTCCCCACACCCCCATTCTATATCCCTCCCCCCATCACCCTGCCCGTAGCCCCTTTGCCACCGCTGGGGCTTTACGCTCGCTTTCGTCTTCCTTCCAGGTTTCGGAAGCTGGAAGGTCTCAGCTTCATCTCCGCAAACTGGATGGAATATTCGTGGCCCTTCCAGTGGAACCAGTTAACACCCTGCAAAGACAAAGATGAAGTGTGGGAGGTCACACATTCACTTCTTCTCCTGTTGTCAGCCTTCACTGCTCTTGTTTCAGATTGCAGGCCGTTTTCTAACTTGGGAGCAGAGGCACAACAAAGTAGAGGGGCTTTGGGAAGCACAGGGCTCTGGCCGCTAGCGTGCACAACCTGTACGAACCAACCCACGTGCTGACCCCCAGTGCCGTCACTCTCTGCCTGGCTTTCATGGCAAGAAGAACATTTTGTTTCACATGTTGAAAATTGCAGTTGTTCCCTGCACGCTTGGCATATTGCCTTGGAAAATCATACAAAACTATCAGTATTTCACCAGCTGACATTAAATTCTTGTTTTGCGAGCAACTGCCCATATCTTTCCCTATGATCCTTTGGTCTGAAGAGTGGGCTTTGGTTGGTGCTCCGATGGCTGGCTAGCTGAACCACCAGACAGATCCATAATAGCATTCCCCTTCTTCTGATGCATTACAAAAGCCTTCAAACACCAAACTCACCTGACTGTGGCTGTTGTCACCATATCTGCCCATCAGATTGACTCGGTGACAATTCTTGTACCAGAATGCACCCTTGTATGACAAAGCACAGTTGGTGATGGCAGAATCGTTGTCCTTGTCAAAGGTGGAGAAGGACCTTCCATTATGGTATGTCATGGAGTCACCTGGATGGGGGACACAAAAAAAAAGAACAAGGTCAGTGGTTTGCCTAGTTTAGATTACATGGGAGTGACCATTCTGCAGAAAATGTTTGGCCTCTGCCATGCACAATCTGTAATGCCTGGCTGTGTATCTAAGTTCTTAGAAATTGACTTGTTTAATACAAAAGGAAGTACACAATTTTTGTTGTTGGAGGCAAGTCAAAACATTTTTTTTTCAGGTTGTCTCTAATCCCCAACTTATTAAGTGGTTTTTTACGTAGCTCATTTTCTGCACTTCTCGCTGAAAGTTGGATTTTGGCCCTCTACAGAAGGCAATGTGGACAAACCAAGTCCAAAGAGACCTCCACAAGGAGTGAATCAAGACCAAAGGAGTCTCCAAACTTAGCTAGTCCATGCAGTAAAGCTACTCATCTTCTTTAGCTGGAAACACAGACAGAGAGATGTCTGCCTACAGTTGACTTCCCACTCCCAGGGTGTGGGTGCCCGTTTAAAGATGGGTGCAATAGGAGCAGCCTTCAGTGTATGCCTGAAGCAGAGTTCCCATTCGTGCCTTAGTATCTGTGTTGCTCCATCCATTAGTCTTAGACCTGAATGCTTAGGAAGAGGAAGTAGTAGGATTGAATCCTACTAGATGTAGGCGCTACTACTGCTCTGCACAAGCGTGTTTGCCTTAAATAGACATTGATTCTACTACTGCTGCATATCCTTTGTATCCCTCCCTGTAGGCTGTGCACAAAGTTCATGTGATGATCACAGGGCAGAGTCCATACACACACATCTCTGTGGTCTGTTTTACGCACCTAGCAGTATAAAATTATCTCCTTGTAAGACATCCTGTGGAGCTGGATGTATCTCTTAATCCTCTGAAGCCCTGAAGAGGACTCAATAAGGGCTGCAGGGTTTGATCCAGTAAGATTACAAAAGGCAGATGATTTGTTCAGCAAAATTACAAATCATGTTATAGCAGGACTTTGCTGCATATTCCACTGACAAGAGATGAAGCTGTGCCAAGCAGTTATTAGCTGTATAAATGACAGTCAAGCATTGGCCAAATGAGATATATGGCTGTTTAATATACTTGTTTGTATTCTGTCATAAGCATGCCATAAAATGTGACACCTAAATGACTGGAGGATTTAAAACAGAAACATAAAATATATTGATATGTTCATATTTTCAAATACCTAGCATACAAAAGGTACCTGCTGTGACGCTGATCTGCAACATTCACACAGTTACCTTGAGCCAACTGGGAGGAAATTGCAAATCGGAAGAAAAAAATAGATTTCAGCTCACCTGCTGTGCCACTGTACCCATCCACTCTTAGGCGGTATCTGGTCTTTGCGTCTCCAACGCTGAACCTGTCATAGACAGCGTAAGCTGTCTCACCTTTGTCCTGCAGATCCACACGCAGTTCGTACTGGCCCTGAGAAGTGATTTTGTGGAGGTTCTCCAGACCTGTGGACGTAAATGAACAATTCATTTGTCTTCCCGTGTTTATTTGTTATCCCATAATGGGGTCATACTAGCTTGCATAGATATACCAGGGCATAAACACTGGTGAGGAAAGAGAGCTACTTCAGCTGTAGGGTAATGTTAGCACAAAAACAAATAGATAAAAACAGGCTGACTGAGAGACCTCTTCCCTTCAAACCACAGTAGCAGGTAGCCTTTTGGGAAAAGCAATCAAAGTTGTGCTGTGTGATCATCATTGGCTTTCATTTAAAACCAAATAAAATGTAACACAATCTTTGAAAATTTGTTTTTTACTTCTATTTTCCCCACTTTGCTTCTTCAAGTCATATGCTTTTGTTGCTGAGGGTGTCCTAGGAGTACAGGAAGAAGAAGGTTTGCAGTTGCTTCTCAGGTTACCTTCTGACTTCTTAGAGAGCACCAGTGAGCATTGGTTTGGTACGTTTGGTGACCCAAGAAGCATGACATCTATGAACTGCAACTGGAGGGACTGGCTTGGACCTGGCAATTTCAATCTCCCTTGCAGCATGCTGCCCCTAGCCTCCTTCACTCATGCTATGCTCCCCTTTACAAATACTCTTGCCAGCTAAATGGAGGCTTCAAAGTGGCTCCTAGTCTTTTGGGCTGTGCTCGTGTTTTTGTTTGAAAAAAGAAAATTCTTGCCACTTACCTATCCAGAATTCATCCTTAAGATCTCCAAAACCAGCCACATAAGTCTTCCAGTTCTTGTAGAAATCTTCCTTTCCATTTTGACGCCTCAGGAACACCTACAACCACCGCATGCAAGAAGTGTTATCGACAGACCGCCTTTGACAGAAAGGGCACTAGCAATGTGGCTTTTACAAATGCAGAGCTTGGCATTGCTCCTCCCCTGCCTTTACCATCCAAAGCAGCAGTCTCACTGCAATTACGGCATTGTACCAAGACTGCTGAATGCTCCTTGCTTTTTTTAAGTCTCTAGTTTCTCTGTTGGGTTCCCAGGCTCCCCTGCATGATGTGGTCTTTTAGTTCCTGCTCTCTGTTTTTTTAACAGCCCCTTGCAGTTCTGTATTTCTCAGCCAAGACTTTCTACACCCCCTAGTCTCCTAGCCATGCATTTCTCCAGCTCCTTCTTCCTTTCTGTGCCCTGGGTCCCTCTGGCATGTTCAGATTTGAGGATGTCAGTACAGAGAGCTGGCGGTTTTATTGCCATTCATTTATTGTCTGGGTGGGATGTGTCCCTTCCATAATGGCCTGGGAAGCCCGGGCAGCCACCATACCATGTGCTTTAACCTATTTCACTGTGTCTCTCATTCAAATAGAGTCAGTCCACCCTCCTCCCACCTAATTAGCTATTTAGAAGGTATGTATCTGATCTAAGATGTGGAGAGAGATCAGTGCTTATCTTAGGTGCTGAAACCATAACCCATCCTTTGGAGACACCTCTCTCTCCTCCAACTACAGAAAGAGCTTGTTCTAGGCACCTAGGTGTCCTACTTGAGATAAAATTCCCCAAATTTATGGACAAGTCAGTCCTACTCTGATAACAGAGCACTATGAGGGCTGCCATAGATGAGCAGGGATGGGATTTGCTACCCCTGCTCTTAGCACAGGCAGCTGCGTGTGCGGGTGATGCGGGGCCTCTCCTTCTTACTCACAATCCATCCACCCCCGTCCTCGCTCATGTCGCAGAAGACTTGCAGAGGCTGAGCCTTGTCACCGTTCAGGTAAACTGTGTAGAGCCCAGAGGTGGTTTCTCCATTCAGGAGAGCCTGGGAGCAGTCTTTAGGGTAAGGATAGAGAAGACCAGCTGCACACACAAAAAAAGAGAAAGCAGTCCTTAAGAAATCAGCAATTACAAGGAACTTGTTGAAAAGAGATGACTCACGAAAATCGGTTGTGGGTCAAATGGCACAGCCAGGTACAGAGCCCAGGAACAGGGTTTGTAATTGCTACCCTACATACAAAAGTTTCATAGTAAACAGCAGATGATGTAAATTTTTCTTTTCAATATGCTTTTGCACATCTGTTTACACTTTTGCAAATGCTGTGGATGCCAGATAACTTACTCCCTGCTATGACGGGAGTGCATCCTCCAGCTAAATATTTAAATGGCATGAGCTGTGTTTACAGCAACTTCTGTGTAAAACCAAATCTACCAATCTCTGATTATGTGACACAAAAGGGAAGGGGAAATACAAAGACAGGACTACAATAAAAAATAAACAGATTGGGAATATTTTGCTAGCAAGTACAATTTAAATATGTTATAAAACTAGGCTTTCAAAAAACAATGCAAACAATAATGGTTGAAACTACAGGGAAATGTAATTTCTTTCTGACAACAAGCTAATAGCATCATTGCAGTCAGAACAATTTCTAACCCCCCAAAAAGCTTTTCATTTTTTCTTTTTAAATTCACTTAGGCCATTAACTTTTTCAGCCAATGGTCTAATTAAGTGATGTTCTAGGTGTGTCCATAGGAGAGTTTTTAAATGTGGCTGCTCACAGAGTGGCTGTTGCTCCCTTTCCAGTGTGTTGCACATCCCTGCCTGTGCCTCAGCTACAGAGAATTTGCATCAGCTTTGGGATTTGGAGAAAAGCTGTGCTCTGCGGGGAGCTACTTCAGTGTTTCCCTCTCACTAAATAGCACACAAATGTATCTTTAGAGTTAAGGCCAGGCTTAAGCATCTGCTTGAACGAGGCTGACACTGCATTCATATGGGTGAAGGCACCCCATTCAGTCCCTGCCAAATATCAATTTGCCAAATATCACTTAAATACACCCCAGTTTAATTCTTCTCCTATTTCTGGTTGTGGATTGTCGCCTGTTGGTGGAGTTCATCCTGCTCTACACAAGGAGTGACTGTGAGCAGGCTCGGGGCTGTGTGACTTTTATTAGCACTTCTGTGAGCCCTTGGGCTGAAGTTGGTATGAGCAGTGGAAGGGAGAATGGAAATGGCTGAAGGTCCTGCTGGGTATGAAAGGCTGGAAACTGTGAAAAGTGAGACAAATGACAGGCAAGGTTTCACAGTTAATACTGAACAACAACTTTTTTTTTAATGTCAGCTCTGAAGTGACCTTCAGAGAACCCAATATATTCTTGTATTCAGCTCACTGGAGAGCCGTCCTCTTAGAGCTGGAACAGACATGCCATCTGGCATCACGAAAACCAATCTCAGAAAGAGGAGAAAAAAAACCTGCCCAGAAATTCATCTCCTCGGACCACTGAACTGATCTCTGTGTGTATGTGGTTTGCTTCATTTCAACTTAAAACACTGACTTCTTTTAACAGCTTGCTATCCATCAGTATAGAGGTAAATCAGGTGTCAGTTTGGATTTTAAAGAGTAATGTTCCTTTCGATATTTTACACAGGGAAGGCAGGCTGTTTCGTCAGAGAGAGGACTAGAGGTGGTGCTGATGGATAAAAGGAAAAGAATTTCATCCTGCCAGTCTGGGGAAAGCAGATGACACTACAGCTCAGGGGGAACAGGGACATTTGCGCCGACACTGCAAGCAAATGAAGTGCATACTGACAATTGGATTAAAAATCTTCTATGAGGTCTGTGTCTGCTTATTGCAGAGCTCAGCTCTGTCCTGAGAGCAGTAACTTATATGTTATTACAGCTGTGCATATTCTCTAAAGTCCTTACTTGTGGTGAAAATAGTCAGGATCATTTTGCTCTTCAGGGACCTGTTCAGCGCCTGGAGTTTCACCGTGTACTGGGTAGATGGGCTCAGCTCTGTCAGGCTGTACGAAGTTGTCTCGGGGTTTAGGATGACTTCCTATGGGGAGGAGAAATAATACAGGGAAATCTCAGTGAGAAAATCATAATGACCAGAACTGTTACATATTTTAGTTTGTCACATTATTTTTTGTGCTAATTATTTATGGTATTTTTAACCAACTAAATTATTTAATACAAAACTTCTATCCCTCTAAGATTTTTATCAAGCTAACTTTCTTTAGAAGTTTGAGAAAAGTTGCCTGGAAATTAATGTTTACCATCGTAATGTATAAGCTATGTGGTTTAAAAGCAAGTCAGCATAAAAGTTTACATGCCTTGAACATACGCATTGTATAGACGTCTCTGTGAAACTCATAAAAAATTGAGAAGAATCACCCTTTAGGACAAGGAAATGTCATACTCCAGTCTCCAAAAGGCTTTTTTTCTGTAACTTTAAAAGACTGATTTTCAGTATGCTTAGGGAATTTGCCTTCTTGAAAACCAGAACCCTTTCTGATGTACCAGGCATGGCATCCAAACTTCTTTGTCATTTTTGCTGGGATTCACCTCATTCATATTAAAGCATCTAGTGCAATCTAGTTATGTAGGAACACAATAAAATTATTGGAGATCAAGAGGCACTTTCAAAGGCAATTCATCTTGCTTTAGACACCTCACTTGCACAGGGATAGATTCTCCTGAGTTTAGAAAGGAGAACCCCGTTCTTTAGGATGTGTGAGCTTATTTCATGATACAGGTTTGGAATGAGGTAAAATAGTTGCTTGTGCTTTTATCCATATTGTGGAGAGATGACTGTCAAAATTCAGGCTGCAGTTGAGCTTCTGTGTCAAGGTATAACACAGGAAAGTACTTAAGCAGGTTTTAAAGGCATTTGTGTTCAAGCTAGCACCAAAACAGTTACTTAGTATTTTACCATGTTAACTTAAGGCACATGATCATGTTCCATTCCTGGACACTTCAGAGCATCTCTACTGCCCAGTTTTGAGGCACCTTCTGGTTTAATTACAAGTGCTATACCTTGACTCTGCCATCAATGGACTCGTAGATCAGGAGATAACCAGTGACAGGAGCACGTGGAGGCCTCCAAGTTATCACAGCTGTTTCTGACTGAACCTCAGTGGCACTTAAGTCTCTTGGAGCATCCAGGCCTGAAGGAGACAACAGATCAATTACAATCACATCTATATGGAGTTTAGTACAGGCTACCTTACGGGCAGTACATTAAAACAGGACAGAAAAACAAAATTCTCCCCAGAAATTTGAAATTAAAAAATATTTCAACCTAAATTTTGTGATTAAAAAGTAATTTTCCCATTGGAAATTTTATAATACGGGTATTTATTTTTTCTAAGTTAAAATATTGGCTTGTCTTAGGCACTTTAATTTATAAGCAATTGCATTGAAATGCCTTTTCAAACAAAATTGTGCCTTTCATTATTTCACACAAGAAGACAGATTGGTATTTACATATTCCCATGAAGAAAAACTTTGCTTCCAATGATGCCTCTTTTGAATAGGAAAACTTTTCATACTTGGCCTGGCTACAGCTTCCCTTCTCCACTGTAATTGTAACACTGAATTTGTATGACTCAGCTCTTGTATGTCCAGTTGTCTCTAGTTATCACCCTTGACAAGTCAAGTAATAGTCAGGAAAATGAGAAACATCCATGATTTCATTGATGCTAATGGTAAGTCATAAGTATGAAACCAACTGGATACCTTCAGCATTGGTACCCCAACATCAGCCCCCAAAGAAGAGTTCCTGATCCTGCTTTGTGTGAGAATCTGTAGAATGGGTGACAGAAAACCACCTGCTGGGTCAGTCACAGCAGCCTTCCACAAGAGAAAATTTGGTGCAAATATTATCAAAATTCAGGTTTCTAGTAAAAAAAGCACAATGTGCTGGCTGACTTTATGGTATTAGAGAAATGTAAACCAGGTGGGACGAGAAGAGATGGCAGCTCTCCCTGCCGTGTGGTGGGGCATAGCACCTGTAGTAAACTGGGTGGAGAGGGTCTCGCTCTTCTGCGTGTCCTTCAGTGCATGGACACTCAGCGTATACTCAGTCGCAGGTCGAAGGCCCTTCAGGTCATACTCCACAGTGTTTCCTGATACCATCTGAGTAACTTCTGGTTCTAGGAAGAAAACACAGAAGAGAACAGGTCCCTGCATTATTCAGACATGTCACGATGTACTCAACTCCATGCTCCACTCAGTGATAATTTTTTACTAGCTGGGAGCAAGCACAAAATAGTAAAAGCCCGGAGCCCATCTCTGCTTACACCTATGCTGAATCTGAGTAACACCAGAGTCCTTTATCTAACAGTTTTAGCACTCTCTAGTGTTCATATGAATTATAACACCATCTTTTCTTTTCAAGAATCTCAGTTATCTCTGTTCATGTCTGAATTGGGAATGCTTGACTGAAATGATCATTTTAAAAATGCTTCTAGTGAGGCATCTCCTTCAGATAACAGCCCCCCGCCATCCTCCTGGAGTCACACTGCTGCACCCATTTCTGAGCATCTCTCAAGAGCTGTAACGCTGTCAGCTCCCTGACCCATCACTAATTCTTCTCACCATCCTCAGAAGAGTAGGAGACAATGTAATTATCCACAGCAGCAATTGCTGGCTGCCAGGTCGCCAGAGCCTCAGAGTCTGTGATGTTCACCACTACTAGGCCTGACGGGCTGTCCAGAGCTGAAAGAAAGAGAATAACAGATTGAAGGAATCTGACAAACATTCTCAGCTCTGTGCAATGCTCTTTTGTAAATACATGATATAAAATGCACAAACACTGCTGCTTGATGCAGCTTTTATGGTCCCCTTTGGAATAGTGGAGCTCTGCAGAAAAGACATCAGTGCCCATAAAGAGACATCAAATGCCTCCACTGGAAAGAGAGGTCAATGCGTGAAAAGATTAAACACTGGGAACAGACATAACTAAGTACGTTCTCAGATCAGTCTTGATAGCATCAATCTTAACGGCTCTGTCAGAGTTGACATATTTCTCTCAACACCCTCAAATCTGGACTGCTTTTTGGAGCAAACTCAGGAGACAGAGCTGGGAAAAATAACTAATGTGATGGCAACTGATAGCCACTGTGACCTTCCACCAGCTTGCCCTGCATGTTTAAAAATAAACCAATCAAACAGCCAGCCAACCAGTCAACATCCCCACATGTCCTGTCTTGCTTCCTCATGGGAGTCTCTTTTGCACATAGTTTTATGCTCTCCCTGAATTGGGATAGATATCTGTCTCCAGTACAGCTGGAATGGGTTATAAATTTCATTATGTTATCCAGAACTCATCATCTTGTTCCTTGCCTCAGTTCTCTGAATGCTTGTCAGTCCCCGTGTCCCCCCCCCACGCTCCCCCCAAAATGAATCAATTGAGACTGGCTGCAGGGGGGGCTCAGAAGAAGCCTCCCTCATTTCTTACAGGGATATTTAAAGCTGTATTGAAGAAATACCAGGAGACAGAATGTTTTTCTACTTAGGACACAGTCTGAACTTGGGAGATGTCGAGTCTGAGTCCACCACAGAAACTGGTCTGAACTGTTCAGCTGAGCTGGCCGTTTGCTTCCTCATCTGTGAAATGGTATTAATTACACTTCTGTTTTTTTCTGATGCATTAGGACTGTAAATACATTAATTGTCTCTGTCTCACTGCAGGTTGATTCAGCACTTAGCAAATGGGAGCCTGATCAAACTTACAAGTTCTATACTCATCAGAAATACAAAGATACAAAGAAAGAGTGGCAAAAATACTTCCTATAGTTTGTGCAGACAGCAAAAATGGGATCTCAGTGGGTCTTCAGCTCCAGTTCCCAAGTCTCTCCTACAGCACAGACAATGCATTTGAAAACCTGCTATTTCCTCTTTATATATTACCTGTTTTCAGAGTGCCAGAGACAGGTTCACTTTCTTCAAAGCCTTTCACAGAGATTATACTAACAAGGTAGTCTACACCTGGGACTAACTTCACCAACTTGGTCCTTGTCTTGCTTCCATCGACTGTAACAACATTTGGAGTACCTAGGATGAAGCCAAATGCCAAGAGATTAGTGACACAATACTCCAGTAAATGCTTGAAGAATGTGTTTCAAGTTGAAGACATGACCAACAAGGACATACTTGTATAGCAGGAGGCGAATTTTCCCCAGTTAGTTACAATCACCAGTGTCAAAGGGCAGCCTCAGGAAAAAATATGGCTGCCATGACACCTAAATCTAAGACGTTGGTTTGTATTCATTCCTAGTGGTATGCCAACAGTAAGAAAAAATTAACATTTCTGTTCAGAAAAATATAATTTTACAAATGAGATGTAAGGTGAAAACATGGCGCTCTCTATGTGGAAGTTCATACACCTGTAAGGACGCAGTCTAGATGTGCTTTGTTTCTGGTAAGGGCTGGAAGTTTCTCCTTCACCAATCTCATTTCAAATAAATATACAGTATATATTATTTTAAGAGGTGCTGCATGTGTGGGTGAGGACTTAGTACCCATACTTCTTTCAAATTCTGCATTTATTCCAGGAAAGCACTTAGACAAGTGCCTAACTTTATGACTGTGAATTGCTCCCTTTCTTCTGTAGGATCACTATAGATTTAAAGTTGCATGTGTTCTTACAAACTATATTGTCTATAGACCTATATCTTCACTTGTCTTAGTCAATAGCATGTCTTTTATGGTCCTGACATCTGTAGTGTTTGCTCTTTAGCTGTTTCCTTTCATAGGTGTCCCTAAGTTATGCTAAAAATCTGTTTAAGTATAGGAAGTTTTTTAAGCTGAACACTAAAACAGATATAATGGATGGAACAAAACAACATCGGGGAGTATTAAGAAAAATCACTGTCTTGGAAAACTATTACCACCATGGATTATGATTATTATTTCCAAGGGTCATCTTTTCAAATATGCTTAGCTCATAAAATGCCTACAAAATAATGTGATGGTTTGGAAATAAATCCTTGCTTAGGAGGCTCAGTGGGAACAGAGATTTTTGTGAATGTGGCCCTATTAGGGGTACAACCATTCCAGCATGTAGCTCTGAGCTCCCTTACAAGTCTTGTCCGTGGGATGTGGGACACTATGCTCAGACAGAGATTGGCTACTGGGACCATGTATGCACACCCACATTCCTGGTCAGCAGTTTGAAGAAAAAAGAGATGATCTGTGTAGGATCATCTGGGAGATGCACTGAGAGATGGATATCAACACAACAAACTCTTTCTGCTCTCCCTTTTACCATCTTCCTCCCCGTCCCTCCTCGCAGTTATTCACCTCCTGTGACAGGGACATAGGAGATCCGGTAGCTCTCCACGCGGGTGCGAGGGGGTGTCCAGCTGACTGTAGCGGAGTTTTCCGTGATGTCAGAGAAAGAAATTCCCTTGGGAGATCCAACAACTGTTGGTGGAGAATAGAGAACAAACACACAACATAGAAAGAAAAGATAAATAATTTGTCTATCAGTCCTTAGTGCTGGAACACTGATTTGTCTTATCCGTCTTATTCCAAGAGCTGATGCTATCAATATTCTGTCCTAAACAACACTAACGCAGAGAGTACTAAACAGTTAATGGTTTTATAACATACTGACAGCAACATTCTATTTGGTCTAAATTTTCCCTTTTCAGTAACTTTACAGCAGTGCATAGCTTAAAAATACCTGAGACATATATCTACATATCATGTACACAGAAGTAACAGAGGTTTCAGTGTTACAGAAAAGTATGGAGGAATATTTACAGGAATACTATTCTATTACCCAGGAGTCATTGTATTTATCATTTTTTCTACCCCAGTTCCACTTGGATGACTTTTAGTCTTTCCATTGAGTCTTGGAGCCCTATCTGTGACACACAGCAATAGCAGCCCTTAGCAATGGAGAAATGTCTCTTCCTGAGCATAAAGTTTCTACTATAGGATGCCTAAGAAAGACCTGGACTCAGTTGCCTGAGTTCATCAAGGGTCCATCACCTCAAGCACTGATTGCCTGTAACTTCTCTTGGCTTCAAACTAGAAGTGACAAGATTTTCTTCTTGGAATCTATCTGAGACCATGGGTTTTATTAGGTACATTCAAGCACATCCACCCAGAGGACATCCAAATACAACCATCATGAGGAAGGCACTTGTCGTTCTGCTGCAGCTCTTTGTCATACAATCCAGCCTTTCCCTGTATAAACCTGAGCACTACATTTGCCCATATAAGTTAGATCAGTAAGCTAAGCAAACAAAGCCCAAGTTTTGCCAAAATCACACAATCTTAAGATGCAAACCAACGTGTGACCCAAACATTCCAGTTTAAGGCCTAATTAAGCTACTGCAAAACAAGCATGGAAAGGACTTCTAGGAGGACATAGTAGAGAGACCTGCCACTTCAAAGTTTACATTGAGCATCTCACTTCCAATTTTCTTTTTTGACTGTAACCAAAACAACCCTGACATGTTAAAAAAATAAACAGCCCACACAGAGTAGGCCATCAGCACAAATGGGAGAGATACCAAACATCAGCCACATTAAGAGCGGTGGAGACAGGCTGGGGGCAGGGGAAGGGGGGCAAGAGAAGAAAAAAAGTGACCATGCTTGAAATAGCTTGGAAAGAATGCGTCTGCAGGAAAGAAGTCAGAGGGCTGTTTGTTCCATGTGTCCCCAAAGCTCTAGCAGCAATGCACTAAATCAACTGAAAGGCAAGGAAAG
The DNA here is from genome assembly GCF_000737465.1 of Haliaeetus leucocephalus. Taxonomy (NCBI): domain Eukaryota; kingdom Metazoa; phylum Chordata; class Aves; order Accipitriformes; family Accipitridae; genus Haliaeetus; species Haliaeetus leucocephalus. The sequence continues at coordinate 8,859,735 of NW_010972742.1, read as the reverse complement.
AAAAACAACTGAGCTCTCAAGAGAAATGTAAATTATTTCTCTGGAGCCCACTAGACATGTTGGGTTTGTGGGGTTTGCTCACATGAAAAAGCCAAAGTAAGAAAGAAAAGAATTAAAGATAATGAAGAAAGCAAGGTGGGGTTAGTAAAGCTACATTGTACACAAAGTTGCCACTGATTTAGGTACAGTCTGTAGGAAACAGATAGACCATAAAGAAAACTTGGGAAAGAAAGAGAAGTGAAAATCACATTGCTTTTGTTTCATATTGCAGGTGCTCTTAGTGACTGGTGAAAAGTGCTAGTGATGACTCTAGAGACCAAAGAGGGGGACCAGCACTTGGTTTTCATACACAGAGGGAATTTCAGCCTTTCCCAGAAAATAAAGCACCCAATCCATCCCACTTGGACTCTGCTGTGCACACTGCCATGGGCTTCATGCTTGTTTTCTGTATGTCCTGGTTTCAGCTGGGATAGAGTTAACTGTCTTCCTAGTAGCTGGTACAGTGCTATGTTTTGAGTTCAGGATGTGAAGAATGTTGATAACACTGATGTTTTCAGTTGTTGCTCAGTAGTGTTTAGACTAGAGTCAAGGATTTTTCAGCTTCTCATGCCCAGCCAGGGCACCTGACCCAAACTGGCCAACAGTGTATTCCATACCATGTGATGTCCCATCTAGTTTAGGAACTGGGAAGTGGGGGGCAGGGATTCGCTGCTCCGGGACTGGCTGGGTGTCGGTCGGCGGGTGGTGAGCAATTGCCCTGCGCATCATTTGTACATTCCAATTCTTTTATTACTACTGTTGGCATTTTATTAGTGTTATCATTATCATTATTAGTTTCTTCTTTTCTGTTCTATTAAACCGTTCTTATCTCAACCCACGAGTTTTACTTCTTTTCCCGATTTTCTCCCCCATCCCACTGGATGGGGGGGGGGGGAGTGAGTGAGCGGCTGCATGGTGCTTAGTTGCTGGTTGGGGTTAAGCCATGACACTGTACCAGGTGAACTGCTGCATAACAAACAGTAGTAAAAAGAGCCTTGACTACATAAGAGTTCCCCATCCCCAACTACCCCAACTGCAGCTACTTTTGTGGGAGCAAACCTGGCAAAGAAAGTATAACAGACCATCAGAGCAAGCATCAGTCCTGAAATGAGTCCCAGAGATGTAAGAGAGTGGTACCTTTGAGCACAGGGAAATGAAAAAGGAGCAAATGAAATCATCTTCTTGAGCTACCTGAAAGCCAAAATTAAGCAGGCATAAAAAACGGCCAGCATGTTTCTGTCTTGTCATTCATAAAAAGCTTTAGTTCATCTGTTAGGCAGATACAGGTAATTAGCATTATCCTCCAGCATTATTCCCCATTAGTTGTATGAGAGACAGAGAACTTCCCTGTGAGGTTGCTAAAGCACCCATGATACCTGAGTAGCTGCTATTCTTTGGGGATTTTTTTGCTAAAAAATTGTACTTTCGTTACTAACAGACTATAGGAATACGTTCACTGGCTTTCTTTTTCTAAGCAACAGCAAGCATCAAGTTGCATTTATCATGTATAAAGAGCATGTGAAGTGTTTTGTGATCCTCTCAGATGGAAAATGCTGTCACAGTGTGGCAAAACACCAACACCATTAGAAGAAGAGGAAAGTAGCAGCATGAGACCCACACTTCCGATTAAGGATATTAGGTGGCACACAGCTGTGTTGTGGTCCCCCAGTGAGGGCTGAATTGCACCTTGGCAGATATTCTACAGATTAATTTCTGAAAGACACCAAGTGTCCCTCTGAAAGCAGCAGTGGACAAACTCCCTTGTGCCAACTTCATTAGATACTGCAGGTCTGTACGATGCTGCCTTGCATTACAGTGATTTTACTGTTAATGTTTTCTATCACAGCAGAATTGATGGTGAAACAACAAACAGACAAATACAGAGAGTAGGGAGAGAGGATACCATCATCACCCCAAATAGGATAACCTTTTAACAGCATTATCATCAGTGGTTCTGGGGAAAACCTATTGCTGTTCACTTGTATATACAAGTAAATAATGGAGGAAGAACTATTTATGATGGGTGTGGGAAGATACAACTTCATTGCCAGCTCCCATGCCCAGCAGTTTCACACCACATTCCTGGTATGATGGGAGCACGGAAGATCATCTCAGCCTCCGGGCAAGTTACCAGCTGCAGGACCAACACAAGCTACATGGAGAAAATGGCAAATGCCAGTCCTGCCCTACTCAGCCTTTCCTCATCCAAAGCCCATGGCTGTCACTAGATCAACTGCCTTGCTGACTTCTTCTTAAAAGAGAAAGAAGGAAAGGAAAACACAGAGGAGGATGAGGCAGCAAAAGGTCAACACTGCAAGATCCTTCCTCACAGCAGGTGGGTGGTTTGCTGTACAAAGATAAGAGGTCAGACCCTCAGAGGGGATTGCTTGGCAATGCTCAAACCAGATTCCCTCAGCTGCACCAGTTACACCATTTGTGGACCTGATCTGTGAAGACTGCATTTGTGTATACATGGGTACGTGCCCAGGGAGGGAAGAAGGGGAAAGCTTGGATAATGGATAATAGATAATGAATAATGGAGTGATAAATACAGAGAAGGATTTCTAGTCTAAATTATTTTCCTGCCTTCATTTCCATGGTAAGGTTTGGTTTGTTTGCTGGTCTGTTTGCTAGCTTTGTTCCAACTGTTATTTTACTGTCTTCTCTACTAAAGCTAAAGACTGCCTAGCTAATTTATTCCTTGCTCACTTGTATCTTGTACACATGCCAGAAAAAAGCAAGGCTGAATATAAGCCTGAGCTACCCCCTTCAGGGATAGAAATGTTTCTTTGCAACCATACTGGAAATGCTGTAAATATACTTATGTTTGTCTAATAATCAACTCCAAAATAAGAATCTAGTGACATACCTTGGTGGCCCCAGCTACCCAATGTAGTGTAACCTGCAGCCCAAATTATTTTGCTGGATTTTTGTGGCTCCAGCTCTATTATCAATTATCCATGGGCTATTTACATCTGACAAACATCTCTTGGGCTATTTGCTTCAATAGGTGACGTGCTAAATCTTGAAAGAACTGAATAAGAATGTAATCATGAGGAAAATGATAACTCTTAGTGATTTAGCATAAATATCCTGGAAGTCAGTGAAAATGGAGACATGCCGCTAACAAGTGCAGTTGACTTTAAACATCCCTCTCTGGTACGAGTCAACCCGCATGGGAAAGGTGGTGTGTGATGGGTCCATGTTCTGCTTCACGTAAATGTCTGGGTGAGTGTATATATGCCCTTGCTGTTTATTCAAGGGATGTGATGACAGTCAGTGGAGCTGGTCAGAAATGTGCCTTTCCATGCTAACAACTGGCACCACAGACATTAAGGTGAATCATGAGGCCATGCTCTTTCAGGAAAAGCTGTTCAATACTGAGTTATTGTTGCCCCTTTTCTGTGTGTTGTCTGGAGTACACTGCTACAGCTGAGCAAATGCCTCTTTCATGAATTTCTGTTGGCTTCCTCACACACTGAACTTACCTGTCCCCTTCTAATACCCCTCCTCCCAGAATTAGATTGATTTGAAATTACTATGGTTTCATATCAGCAAGCTAAAAATTTTTAAGAGAGACTTTGGGTCACAGGACATTGTTTCATTTGCTTTAGATTTAAATACATTTCAAAATGAAACCATGATTTTGGTGGAGAAAAAGTAGAAAATCTTCATTCAAAAGTGCCAAAATGAAATGCTTCAAATTATAAATATTTTTTTGTTTAAATTAATCTCAGGAATTCAACCTAAGCCTTGAGAACTTTTTATTTGACTAATAACTGCTTATTTTCACATAAAAATAATATAAGAAAAAATATTCCAGTTACAAATAACAAAAATTTCTTTCTTTCTCCCTGGCACTGAGAAAATGAGGCTCTGTTCTGGTGGAAATTTTTCAGAAACATATATAGGTTTAGGCGAACTTCAGACAGCAGACCTTTGCAGCTATGTTTACAATGTTTCTTCATTAGTGTGAGACTATGAAATGCAAGAACTCCAACTTTGTAGAATTGGCATGCTGCGACTAAGGATTAAGGCTCTGGTATTTTTAAAACAAAATGGCATGAATTGGCAATCAGACCTGCATGTTTTCTTCTGGATTATTTTACCTGGGTAAGTCACTAAGCTAATTTACATCAGAATTTTTGACACACAAGAATGAGAATATAAAGCAACTTCTGCTGAGGGAGTTCAAAGCTTTGATTTTGCAAGAAACTCAAGTTTATTTTGAATTATCAAGCACACGATGCTCCTGGTAAGATCCTGGTAAGTCTAAGTTAATTGTGCTTAGTCCTTTGCTGATCAAGCCATAAATAAACTTCTCAATAGCTCTGGTAAATTCATTTTGTCATACCTCTTTTCTAGGGAGGTAAATGGTTGTGGAGTTGTGATACATAATTAGTTCCAGGAAATCACTGAAAAAGGCTGCTACAGAAACAATATTTCTTGGCTCTCAAAGGCAGTGCTTTAATTGCTAGACTCTGCTGCCTAATTCCAGATCATGAAAGTAATTAAATAAAAACCATATTAAATAGACAGCGATGAAGCTAAGGAATGTGAGATGATTGATTATAAATAACTACACCCCACTGAATCCGTAACTAGGATAAGGGACATACAGGAGACAGTTTGAACAGCTCAAGCTGGCTATGAAAAGGAGAGATGCTGAAAGAAACAGGCATGAACGTGTTATGCTTTTCCTACTGCAAAGACAATACCTGTGGTTGCTACCGCATTTACGGGTTGGGAACGCCGTCCACTGCTAAATCCATAGAGCTCAATTTCATATTCAGTACCCTCTTTCAGCCCTGTTATATCCTGGGTGCGCTCATGGCCTGGTACTATTAGTTCCAGTGGATCAGATTTCCTTTTGGTATCCCTGATTTTTAGAACAAAACTGTCGAAAACCCCATCATCCGCAGTCCAGGACAGACGGAAGCCATCTGGAGTAGCATCTGAAACCAGAAGGTTGTCGACCTCGGGTTCTGCTTCTAAAAAAGGAGAAGATAGCAGTAGGGAAAAGAAATGATTTTTTTAATCAGTTCATTAGAGACCTGCCTGAGGTCTGGATAGAGCATACTGCAAGAATCCAACCACAGTTCAAAGAAAGGGAAACAATCTGCCAGCTATTGAAAAAAAAATTAATAAAAAAAAGATTATTAGCATTATACACATACTGAAGAAGATATATGTGAGTCTGTGCAGGCCCATTCAAACTTTCACTCCTTAATAGCAAATCCACTGCATGGACATACACCATTTGCCTCTGACATGCAAAGTTACACATGCTAATAGTAAGTTTCATGTGCATTTCTCCCTTGCTACCTATGTGAAAACTTTATGTACAATAAAAACAAGCTCTTGTTATAGAACTGCAGGCATGCCTGTAGTATTGTCAGGTCTCTCTCTGTTAGGAGGACAACATAGAAGCCACTTGAAAGAGTCCTTTTCTTCATGCAAAACCCTTATTTCATGCACTTCTGGCATCTGTGATGCTTCTGATCAGATGAATTCTTTACTTTGATATTAAACAAATGTTGAAGCAGCAAAGGGGAATCATGAAAATTCATATGCCTTAAACAACACACTTAAATCCAAATGCAAGACCTACTGTCTTTAGTGAAAGAACCCATTTGAGAGGATCCCAGGAGCTGTAAGTTTACCTGCAAAATATCTTTAGCTCAGTATGGTCAGGCATCATTACCTACAGAAATGCTAGTGGAGTGATTACTATCTTACAGCATCTCCAATGCACTTCTTTCTTCCACAGAAAGACATTACCACTTATTTTCTTGAGAACCTCTGATCAGGTAACCCCCAGCTTTACTGCTGCATAGTCAACAACATGCAAATGAGACTTGATGGTTATGGGGCTAGAGAATCAGTCTGCAATGATTTTTCAAGAAAGCTCAAATGCTGCTGGAAAACAGCAGCATGATGAGGTTGAAAACATGAGCTAAGGCTTTCTGGAGAGAGATGCCAACTTTATGGGTGGCAATGATAGCACTCAATGGTCTGTGGGTGGAACCCACACAGAGAGTGAAAGAAAGGAGGCCATGGCCAAGAAATCCAGTATGACTCTTCCTGAAGGTCCTGTTGGTTGGCAAGTTGGGGAATGCTGATGTGCCCAGCAGTTGTTAACAAGAGGAGCTCCCACATGCAGCCATTTTTCTTTAAAGATTTTGGTTAGAAGTACCTGCATGACCATACCAGAGACTTTCAACCCACATCATGCGCCTCTACAGGGTCCCTCATAAAGACAAAAGGGAAACATCAAGTTAAAAGGAACAGAATTTCATTGGTGAACCTATCATAAATCAGGATGAGTTATGTGTAGCCACGATGCAGAAAAGGATGCAAAAGCCAAGGTCTGCTTTGCAAATGGATTGCATAAAACATCTTCCATGTGAGAGGAAAAGCAAGAAAGAAAGGGTGGAAGAGAACAATTTGTTCACATTAAAATACCTGTAACTGCCACAGTGCTTAGGGGCTTTGTTTGGTGCCCCTTGGCAAAACCATAAAGCATAACCTCATAGCCAATGCCAGTAATAAGGCCTTTAAGCTTCAGTTGCCGCTGGGCTCCCGTAAGGAGGAACTCCTGTGGGTCCAGCAGCTTGCCAGAATCCACCACGACTACTAGAAAGTTGTCAAAGGCATTCTCCGATGCCATCCACGACACTGTGAACCCATAAGGGTTAATATCAGAGACAGTTAGGTTTTCCAGTGGGGGCATGGCCTCTAAAAGAAGGGAAGGTGCAAAAACACACAAAAAAAAGAAGCGAAAAACATTGCAAATTAGAAAGTTTCACAGATTCCACCAAACATAAATCACATTTTTCCCCAAAGTATGGATCTAATAGAAGTGCATAGCCAGGACCACAAGACTAGGATTTTCAATGGAGCCTCCAGAAGCTAGATGCTCAATTCTTAATTTTCATCAAGGATGTCTCAGCACCTCATCTCACAAGCTCCATTGAAATTCCTTCCAAGCTCACTGTGTAAGCACATTTCTTCTGTTACACATGCACTGTAAGACAGTTATAATCAAAACTGGTTTAGAAATGCTATGCGTAAAGCTTTAATTTCCTTCCACTTTTGTCCACCATCAGTGCTTTAAGGACAAGCCTCAACTTTGGCATTCACAATTCCTGCATCTTGCTTCTTTACCTTTCCACTTCACGTGAATATCTCCAGCTTTTCTTTTCAGTGGTGGAGGGGTCAGAGATGCCAGAAGGACTGCCAGAAGCAGGACACTGATCAGTCAGGTCATAGCCAGTGCAAGTACTAAATACTTGCAAGATTGTTTTTTTGAGGGGGATAGGAGAGAAGCCAGAGTTTGCACTGGCTAAAGGCTGAGGCTAATGACTGCAGAACAGAGCAATAATCTGTCCAAATTGCTTCATAGGCAGCTCTAGTGTGGTATGTTGACAACTTAAAGAAATTCCAGTGAGGGATCTTTTTTTCACATCAGCATGACATCTGTCAAAGTTTAGAGGCTGTGGATCAACTCCTCAAAACTCTCACCAAGTCTCTGAAAAAAAAAAGGCCGAACTTTCACAAGATAGTTTCTCAGTGTATTTTGCTCACTCAAAATCTGACAAGTCAAATAGAAAGATAACTGGCTCTGCTAAGCCCTGGCCTTGATCCTGGATCCCAGCCATTGCTGGTATTTCTCTAAGTTATTTGACCAACCTTGCTATGTTGGCTCAGGAGCTAACTCATCTGATCTTCCAATCACTCGGATTCCACTCACTTAAGAAAACACCAGTTAGTTAAACACAAAACTTTTTCTGGGAAAGGGTTTTGGGTTTGGTTTTGACATTTCACAACTGCTGAAATTGATGTTGTTAGAATTTGGCATAAAAATTCCCTCCTAAAGTTTTATAATTTGGAAGTCCTTATGTTTTGATGTTTACACGTATGGGTGCCAGAGATTCAGCTCTAATTTACTCAATTTGGAGACATTTTTGTAGTTTACTTGCTTCTAATCAAGCAACCCCAAAGATTCACATTTTGGTTTGGTCTCTGGGAGGGTGGGTAAACAAATTAAGAGCCCAAAATGCTGAAATTGTTTTCCTGGGGTAGTTGTTGAATGACACCAACACTCTAAACCCAGCAGGTTTATGTGAACTGCTGGCACATCCTTCTGCTGTGTAGAGTGCGCCACATGTTTACCTAGCTGTGGGAAGCTTCCTCTCAAAATACCAATGTCCATGGTTTATTTTCAAAAAGGAAGCATTTGTGCTCTGGTGGAGCAAAAGAGCAGGGGTTTTGAAAGGAGAGTTGCTCAATTCTGACTGTGTGACTGAATGTCATCAGGGAGCAGACCAGAGCTGGTGCAAAATGCAATGATTTGCCTTAAGGAAAATGATCATGGACATTGCCTTTCACAGAAACTGACAGCCCAGATGCTGTGAGGGATGCTGCTACTGCAACTGGTGTGCCCACTGCATGTTAATGAAGAGAGGAGAAAAAGGAAAAGGCCTCACTTTCTCCATTAATCCTATTTAGGGCATCTACATGTCTATGTGACAAGCCCTAGTAGCACACACTGGCCACGTAATACGTAGAAGGTGAACTCTGTGGCATTTATTTGATCATCTAGGAGGCACGTGATATACAATCAATTTCAGTCAAAGTCTGGCCAAAATATTCAGACATAAGGGATGTGTTGAGGGGACATCACAGGACAGGAGGCGTTCTAAAATCCAGTCCTCTCTGGATCCTTCAGATGCAACGACTGAGTATTAGGCAAATTTCCCCCTCAAACTTCAGGAGTTAAAAAAGATTATTAGACATGGGAGAAAGACTCCAGAGGGCTCTTAACTCACTTTAAACTACAACTCCTCCTAGAAATGTTTTTTAAGGTCAACATGGCTGGTCTGACCCATCCTTGCACTAAATTTGCAAACAAAACCATTGTCGCTGGACAAGATATTCAGTGCTGTAGAGAGTCTTTTTTTTTTTTTATCCATACGGGAATATGTATTTTTATAAGCCAATAAATAGACTCCAAACCTTTAAGCAGGTACCTGTCATGACAAAAGCAGTGAGGGGCTCTGTGTGAACACCTGCATTGGTGGTCCCCTTAATGTTAATGTCATAGCCAGTGTAATCTAGCAGGCCTGAGATGTGAGCGCTGCGAGCACCTCCCGACACCGTAAGCTCCTGGGGTTCATGTGCTGCATAGGAATCTCTAATGTGTATAACAAACTTGGCAAAAGGCCCATCTCTTGTGGTCCATGAGAGGTTGAAGCTGTCAGGGGTAACGTTTGTGAGTGTGAGCGTGCCCAGCTGTGGCTCAGCCTCTGAAGGAGAAAGGAACACAGGTGAAGAGACAGCATTACTCCGCAGGGCTGGGAGAATTAGCAGTGGAGGTTTATAGATGCTTAAAGATAAGGCTGAATGTTTTAGCCTTGTTTCGCAGTGGTTGAAGGGAAAAAAAAAAAAGGAGCATTGCAAAAGCTATTTTGTGAGGTTTTGGAAAGAAACCACTGAAATTAGTGCTGACTTTTAATTTATTTTTTCATTCAATTTTCTTAAATAAACTCAATTTTCCTAAATGAAATGTGGGCCTGATTTACAGAAGCACCAACAGCATACAGTCCTGTGGTAAAACCATAAAAACTGCAGGAACTCCCACTGGGAATTTGATGGGAATACAAACCCACGGCAACTCCAAAGTAGATAAAGTAGGATTCAGGCAGGAATTAGGTGAGCCCAGAACAGACGTCCTTGAAATCCCCGTTCAGCTTCTGTTTAGTGTTTCTGTTGCCTGGATTTGTAGATACTTTTCTTTTTGGACTCTGAAGTTTATAAGGGGTTTCAATCCTAACAGTGATTATTTCAACACTAATCTCATGCCAAAACCTCCCTGGACTCCACAGATAAGGTGTTCCTTATCCTCTGATTAGGCACAATCAGAGAATATCTAATAGACTGAATCAAAAAAACCCACAACACTGCTGTTGCTCTCCTTTCTGACTGTTCGGTGGTCAGGGCACTTACTTAAGAAGCAAAGACTTTCCTTTTCTGCTAAAGGAAATTAAAAACCACATCTCTCCCATGCCAGGGGAGAAACTTGGCCTTCAGGCTATAGGAGGGGGAGAGCTCCTTACCCATCCTGTTTTAAAGCTATTCCATTTAGCATAAAATCATTAAAGATTCATTAGAGCACAGAGAGAGCACAAACATGACCCAGCAGTCAGGTGGTCAGAGAATCCCGTGTCTGCTGTCAGGGCTGATTTTCTATTTTTTCTCTTGCCAATTGAGTATAAACCAAGAACACCTTGGGAAATGCAGCCAGTGAGATACAGGAAAATATGTAAGTGATTCATGCTGGGAGAAAAGTAAGAAAGATGTATCCCACTGACAAAGAGAATAGTGAAAGAATGAAATCTTTTTCTTAACTAAAACATGAACTGCTTCAAGATGTTCCAACTTTTACTCCCGTCCCTCATTGCAAGACTTTTAAATAATAGTCCACCTTCTTCTTTGGAATTGTCTAGGAACAGGTGAAGCCAAGTGGCCCCAATTAAGGACACATGCTGTTGTCATGCTGTCAACCAGTGACCATCAATGCCTTCATGACTGACAGTGAGATGTCACCATGTAAGCATGGTACTTCCGAAGACAGGGGAGGAGATGAGAAAATATCCGCAGAGCAAACAGGCTTGGGTGAAGAACCCAGTGAAACTGAACATGGAGCCATCAGCCCCGCATGCAGGTCAGAGAGGACAAACCGATCCTTTCCAATCTCATTCTGAAATGGCCACATTCCTTCACATGCCACTTGCATCCAGTCAGGCACGTTCACATCATGACATCCAGACTCCAAAGAACACTACATGCAAAATAGGTTGAAATTATCTCTTCAGGCAAGTCTTAGTGATCTCCCACCATCCTGGAATCACCATGACCATAGGAAAAGCTCTGACATCCAGTCAGGTCTTAGAGACTCAAAGGTAGCAATGCAAGTGACAGAGTGGTGGACTGACCATCAAGAAAGGGTGAACTTGGTTTTTGAGCCCCGCTCTTTGCTGGGAACACATAAAAATACTGGGTAGAGAAGAACATCAGAACCAGCACAAGGGGCCAGACCAATCCATGCAGTTTTGGTTGGTCATTTAGCATGCTGCACGAAACTTCCACAGGAGCTCCAAATGTCTTGGAAGACATTTGGTTTTAAGAATGAAGAACCAAAATGGCATGCAGGTGCCTCTCCAGGCTCATAAAGACATGAAGACTTCCCACCCACAACAAAGCAAGTGAGGGTGGGATGAACAAGAACTTTATTCCAGATCAAGTGCAAAGATACTCTGTGGAAAATATTAACCACCTGGAGCAAGTCAATTATATATACACAGAACTTGCAGATAAGTGTATATATAAGGAAACCAATCATGGTTTACTACTGGCTCCCTTAATGCTGGGGCACTTTTTCAGCCTCTTCCATTGTCTCAGATCTCTTTTCCCAAGTGCTCTCAAGCCCAGTGCATTTCAGCCTCCCCTCATAGTGATCTCCCTATAATTTACCAAAGGAACGATGAGTTGGAGCCATGTTTTAGAGCAGTTCGGTGGAGAGCAAAAGAAAGAAGAGAAAAAAGCAAACCTGGAAGGTGAAACAGTGAAATACCTGTGGTTGCCAGTGCTGTCAAGGTCTGACCACCTTGCCCATCAATTACACCATGGAGCTGGACGGTGTAATTAGTGACAGCTTTGAGGTTGGTGGCTACATAGTGCCGGGAGGCCCCTGGCACTGTGTGCACCAGGGAGTCCAAAGGGAAGTCAGAGTTTCTGACTTCTAGAATAAAATGGTCAAAGGCATTGTCCTGTGCTTCCCACGTGAGTGACATGCTGTTTGAGGTAGCATTTGATACAGTGAGTTTGCTAAGGAGAGGTTCCTGTACTATGGGAAGAAAAACAAATGGAAATGTATCGCAATTATTAAGACCCAAAGCAACAAAATAAAGTTTGAATTCACATGAGCCACAGGTCACAAAGATCATCTAGCATTGTGTTTCTCAATGCTTTTCATACCAGCACCCTTGCAGTCACTCTGCCCACGTTACCCATGATTCAGTGAGGATATTCACAATCTGCTGATGCTAGAAACTGCAACTCTGTATTACCTGATCACTGATATTTGCTATTCTGCTTAGTGTCATTGACCATGTTAATCTATTGCTATGACAAATTTTCCTCTAAGATCATGTCAGCAGGCAAAATTTGGTGGACATATTAAATGATCACAATGTGAGCTATTATCTGCCTACTATGAGAATGCACCTTCCGCTTCTGTAGTCTAGTCCTCTCCTTCCACTTTCATACTGTAATTGGCTAGAGCACATCAAACATTTGACTTCCCTGTCTTTTCTGGAAAAAACATCAGCTGTAAAACCTCGAGATGTGCAATGTGCCAACAACTAAATGCCTTCCTATCCCATTTACCAACATCAAGTCAAATGGACTCTTTCAATCTCTCATGCAAGGTAAACTAAATTCTGAAGTTGAATTCAAGCAATGCATCTGCCTTGTAGGAGTCTGCTGTCAGACTGAAATGTGCCTGCAATCTATTTAGAGAATCAGGATAAAAACTGTATCTAAAAATCAGCTTATCTGAGAGAAATAGTATCTTCTCTGTACTGTGTGACAGATGCAAACACATGTTGCAAGGCTAACATAATGAATGATCTCCCACTTCGTTCTTGGGAAATTTGTTTTGCTTCTCGTCTGTGTCAGAGGTTGCCCCAACCTTAATGTTTGAACAAGAGCAAACTTATTGTGTGAATGAAATCACATCACAACGTGATTGACTGACTTTGCTGGATGGGATGGTGGATTAACATTCACAGTTCAAAATGTCTCCGGCAGGTCTTCCTTAGAAAGTGTTAAAGAATGAGGTAGCGGATTTGGTACACTGGTGGGCTAGCTGAGGGCAGGGAAAGGGGCACAACCTGTAAGGAAGAGTTAGAAGAAAGGAGAGTTAGCATTGAGGTAGGTTTTATATACCTGTTGTAGCTGCAGCACTTATTGCCTGTGTGCGGAAACCATGAGAGATCCCATAAAGGTAGACAATAAAATCAGTGCTGGGGGAAAGCCCTGAGATATGAGCAGTTCTTGAATTGCCTGAGATGTTGAACTCCATGGGCTCCAGCAACCTGTTAGAATCAATAATTTCAATAGTAAAGATGTCGAAGTCCCCATTGGTGGTTGTCCAAGAAAGGTTGAAGCTTTCAGGAGTAATGTCGGAAACGGTTAGCTCACCAACTTCTGGGTGCACTCCTGAGGAGGGAAACAACATTGGTCAGAAGGGGACAGCCCTGTACCTCCTCCTGTTCAGAAATGCCGTGCTTCTCTCTGCTCATGCTGGCAGTGCTCCAAGCTGCCACTGGAGAAAAGGGTTTGCATAAAAGCTTGCTACAAGCAGACAGGTACTAAGGGGAAGAAATCAAATGAAAGCATCTCAAAATGTTAATTAAGAAAGAAAGAAAGAAAAAGAAAAATAAGCTTTAAAGCGATGGCTATTTCCCTTTACCTCCAGGAGCAGCCATGCGTCTTTGAGGTCTGAGCATGAAAGCAGATGCAAAAGAACTTTTCCGAATGCCCCCAGGGGCATTAGGAAAAGTTAGCTTCCAGTTTTAGGAAAAGCTAAAACTAGAGCTATTGCTTTATGCGAAGGAAAAGGTTGTGTTTTCTTTGCTCTTCTACTTTCCCTTTCAGCTTAAGCCTATGAAAGCTGGCATGTAATTTTGGAGCTAGAGCCAAAATGCAAAAGTGATAGCTGCCTTGGGGTTTCTTCCTCTCTGTAGACATCCCTGATGCGTTACAGGAAGGCTCAGAAAAATCTGACAACTGGAAGTCCCCAGAAGGGAAAATTTTGAAAAGCTGAGTGCTGAGCATGACCCAGAAAGGGAAGGGAAAACCTCAGCAGGGCATCTTCTCCTGTTTTCATTAAGTTAACAAAAAGAGAGAACATTGCATATTTAGGCAGGACACCCGTGATGTCTGTTTTCTTGTTTGTCCCTGTCCAGCCTCCTTTGTCTAGCCACATTTCTCCATTTTCAATGAGCAATCTGCTACCAGCTCACACTCGGGACTGTCAAAGCACAGGACTTCTAGCTGCAGTGGGACACAGCCCAAGGCAAGTACCTTGTGCCAGACACGCTTCTACCTAAGCCAGGCTGCTTAAAGCATTATTGAAACAAGTTAGCTCTACTGCGTTTCATGTTTTAATTCTGTTGAGTTCTTATGTGTACTTTTATCCCCTTCTGTGCTGGGTAATATGTGCTTGGGGAAATCAAATATGAGCAAGCTCTGGCTATCCCACAATTGCAGGAGGTTGCAAAGGTCTGTAAGGAAGCCCAGAGGCAAGAGATACTGTCTACAAGAAATTATCTGAAGGAAGAGCCACTGGTGCCCCTTTATTGTCAATTAATTCATGCCCTGTTCATTACCAATGATCATAACACCTGATTACCAATGATCATGACACCTGGAAGAATCAGTGAGGCATACAGAGCTCATGATAAGCTCTCATTTAAAACGGCCATCTTCCACAACATTGGCCAGAAAATTTTTTTTGTGGCTGTTGATGAGTTTCATGCAACTTTCTGATAATGCAGGCCTTACTTTCCTTCTTTCAGGTCAGTTTTATGCCAGGGTAGTTCTGCTGAATTTGGTTTTCTTGCATTAAATCTTTTTTAGACCAATCAAACTGTTTAACAAATTTATGTGGCTTAATATATGATACTACTCTTGCTAGGAAATAATTTGTGTTCTTTTCTATATGAGAACATATAGAAGGTGTCTGTCCTTGCCCTTGAGTCAGATGCACACAATATACCCCTGAGTTTGTATTTACACAGAAGCTAGTGCTTAATTTCAGAGGTAGCTTCTGAAGTCTAAAAACTAAACATACTGTCAGGCTTTGATTATCTGGGCTATGAAGAACAGATTTTTTAATAATTTTACAAGGCAATGTGAGCTTTCCTGAGCATGTACAACAGCCAGTTGGGTTTTGCTGTTAGTGTTAACCAGCAGAAAAGTGAGTAAAGGGAACAAAACAAGCCATTCTGAGGTGGGGGGAAAAAAGCATTCCTAAAAGAGAAGGGCTCCATGGGGGCACTGAGACTCTTATTGGAAAGTCTGATCATGAGACATTTCCATGCCAGAGATGTTCAGCCAAGCTTTAATGAGTTCAGTGCACCCCATGCAAAGCCAACCAAGTGAGCAAGCTTTGCCGAGCAGTTGCAATAGCTCTGGCTCACATCCCTGTCTGCAAAGAAAGGGAGCCATGAGACTGAATGAGTGACTTGAAAAGGTACCTGTCATGGTTTCAACAGAAAGGGGTTTGGTCCTGTAGCCTTGAATCACACCACGAAGTGTGATGTTATAAGGTGTGTTGGCCTTGAGACCTGTAACATTCACAAAGCGCAGTCCGCCTGGGACTGTGATATTCCGGGCTTCTTGGGGATTGTCAGACTCCTGCACCTGAATGATAAAGTGCTCATAGGCCCCGTCGGCTGCTGTCCAGGTGAGCTGGAAACCATCCCAGCCAGTCTCTGATACTGATAATTTTCCAAGCTCAGGTTCCTCCTCTGAATAAGGACAGAGAGTCAATCAGTTACTCAGATTACAGACTAGTGGTGATGACATACTATTTAATGATGTTCCATGTTAATGAATTCACTTGTAATCAGTGACACGGAGATGCACTCACACACACATTTACATTCTCAGCTGCCCCAGATAACTTGTAAAAGCTCTTCAGAGACATGGCAAGACAGAACAGGAAGAAAAGGACTGTCATAATAAATAATAACCACATTAATGCCAAAAGACTGCTTACAGAAAGCAGCATATAGACTATCTTATAGCTGCAAGGGTTTTGCCAACATTAATTACAAGCCCCTATGAGACAAGCAAGTATTACTGTAACCACTTGACTACACTATTAACAACTCAGTGTTTGCCATTATGAAGTGACTGCGAGTACTGCAATAATACTGTGAATACTGCTGTAAGGGTAGGAAGACACTGAGTTTAGAGTAGCTGGGAATTAGATGTTTATGCTTTTAATTGTGTCCACATGAAGGATGCTATTTATTCTTCTAAACAATTTCTAATCCAAAACAATAAAGAAGGGGAAAATTCCTCCATGTCTGCATGTCTTCAGTTCAATGGATTTGTCTTCCTTATATTACATTATTCTGTCTACAAAACCTTCCTGGGGGCAGAGAAACTTGGATTTTCAGAGTTACTGATATTAATCTAAAATTGAAATCTGCATTCATAGAAATTAACTTTCTCATAAGCCATCACATGGGTGGTCAAGGAGTTGGCAACCATCAGAGCTAACTCCCTGATGCTGTTAAATCTGAAAGTTTAGGTCATTTTCTCAGCAAGAATAGAACTCCTCTGTTACAGAGGAAATACAACTAATTCCTTAAAATCAGCAGTCATTTGGGAAAATAACAGAGTAATACCTGGTTTTTTTCTACATGGAAATTCTTGCTATATGATCTGTCATTGGCCTGTGGACTGCAGTGACTTTCTAGCACTTTTCTTAATTATTTGCATTGTTGACACATCAGCATTATAATAAAAACAGAGTCTATCTGAATAATCCCAATCTGCTGAGACTGGGAATTTATATGGGAGATGATGCATGAAGGGGAATGGATCCGATTTGTCAGTTGTAAACTTCAACTTTAAGCTTTATGCATATTTTAAGGCAGTAGATAAAGCGGTCCTGGAATAAACGAAAATTAGGCTCAGCAACATTACTCATATAAATTTTCCCCCTGTAAAAGCAGAGTGCTTATTGTATGACTGCTGCATAGCCTTATACAGGTAGTTGCAGTTGCATTTTCAGAGGTTGAGCACTCATAGATCACAGACAATTATCTTCAGTGGGATTCACTAATGTATAGTAAATTGCTACTAAGGAACACAAAAGTTTTTACGAGCTTTCCCCATCCTGTTAGAAAGGAAGAGATTGTTTATGAAATAACACAATGATGTTCAACAAAAAAAAATATGCATGAATCCAGAGCTGTTTTGCTTTATCAGGAACAGAAATGAGACTCATTGAGGCAAAATATGAATCCTGTCAAAACAGTACTGTTTAGCTGAAAAAGAGAGAGCAGGACAGAAAAGGAACTGGTTGTATCAGAAATAATGATCTTTTGGTGGCAACAGAAACAAACAAAACAAACACATTTCCTTAAAATGAAAGTGAAACTAAACCAAAAGTTACAATAAGGTAAAATCTTTTAAGAAAAAGCTTGATTATAATATGTAATGCAGTAATCATCACAGCTTAAAAGCAATTCAGATTTCTCTGAAGAGTGCTCGGTTTCATTCGCCTCCAAGATGCAGAGTCCCTTTTCCTCCCATTTGTTTCTCATGCACGTCGAGATGGTAGCACACACAACCCCATCATGCTTTCTAGGGACCAAGGGATTCTCATACAAAACCATGCACCAACTTGGACTGTTGGAGACCTCCAAAAGCCTCATCCATAAAGCATCCAACATACATGACAAAACAGTGACAATGTCATGGCAAATGATATCAAGGGATGATGTTTCTTACTTAAAAAAAAAAAGAGAGAACAAACCATTGAGAGATAAGACTGCTCCAGCCTTGTAGTAGGTGTGAAATAATCTGTATGTTTCTATGTAAATATTTTATCTCATGTTGTGAATTTGGTTTTGGGTGATGGATAGGTACAATCATTAGTCTCCAGCTAGGTTCTCCAGATATGAACTTACACACTGGTACTTCAACCATTATTGAACCGAGCCCTGTGGCTATAGGCCTGTTTCCTCATGAAATTCATGTAATAGGGATAAGAGGTGGAAGTTTTCAGAAAGGTATGCTCCCAATGTGTTACAATCTTTTTTTTCCTCTGACATCACCACTTCCATGCCAATGCTGCAAACTGCAACCTCCTTGCAATCTTTCTTGTGTTTGAACCACAATCCAGATAAAAACCTGTAGCATCTTGCTATTTTCAGGTGCCTTGTAAATAGCAGATGCATCAATGTCTCTCTTTGCATGCAATTTGAAAAGAGAGAATTGATGCTACATCACCTTGAAAGCTGCACGGGGCATTGTCCATGCTGCACCACTCAAGGGTCTCATTCCATAGCAATAAGAGTTTTATCCCGTGCAAAAGGAAGAAAAAAAATAATCAACTAAGAAGAAATGCATCACTCACAAAGCCTAGCATTTCTGCAGTGGAACAGCAGTATGAAAATGAAGTTCTGTATTTCAAAGCAGAAAAGGAACATATGGCTAATGAATCCATAGAAAATACCTGTAGTAGCTAGGGCTTCCAGGGACCAAGAGAGCTGACCTTGAGTGCTTCCATGGAGGTTAATCTGGTATTGTGTGCCAGCTGAGAGATTGGTAATCTCTGTTTCTCGATGGTTTCCCGGCAAAAAGATTTCCTGTGTTCTGTTTAAACTGGACAGGTCTTTCAGAGTGATAAAGAACTGATCAAATACCTCGTCCTGTGCTGCCCAAGATAGGGTGAAACTACTGAAAGTCCTGTGTGTTATATTAAGGTCATGAAGAGCACCAGTGGCTTCTGGGATGGGAAGGTCAGTGGGCACCAAAAGCAGAGCATGAGAATCAGTGCCAGGGTTTGTTAAATAACTTAGCTCTGTAGGTGCAGGACTGGTAGGATTAAATGACGTTTCATTGATTGATTCTCCGGGTGTTGTGACTAGATATGCTAAACAGAGGTAAATTACAAGTTAAAATTTCCTGATAATAAACCCCCAAATATACCAACAGACAGCTAACATCTGCTACAAAACAGTTTGTGTGCTTTGCATTAAAGAGCTCTAAGAACAGAGAAAACAGATGGGTACTTCTTTTTTGGAGACTGAATCCAGGCCACAAGCAAAGGTAGCATCATCAAGTACAACATGGTTCTTACACAACCATGCTTACTCACAGATCCAGAGCAACAACCATTAAATACAGAGATGAGCTGAAATACTTCCAGCAGAGAAACGGGCACATCCTCAGTAGATGTAAATCAGTACACTTTGATTCCCTCCAGAGAACTTTGCTAATTTACACTGGTGAGGATTTGAACCCTAAGTCTCTCAAACATGCCTTTTATCTTTGCTACAGCACATCAGTTATTGCTTCTGATACAAACCATAAGCGGAATGCATGCCAAATATCGCAAACATATCCAAATCCAGACTGAGAAATCAGCCACAGCAGAAGCATGCTAAATCTCATCCTATCCAATCAAAAATAGGCTTGGAGGAGTTATCCATCTGGATACATGCAGAATTTTCAAAAAAGGGGGAGACACACAGAGACATCCTTACCTAAAAACTAGGACAGAAAGAACTTGAGCAATCTTTCTTTAAAGAGATCCAAAGGAACAGAAGGGAAAAGGACTTGGCCTTCAACATGCTGAAAGATCTGTGAATATATCCTGTAGCACAGTCAGATTCTGAAAATCTGAGAACTGTGGAGATCACGGAGAATGTGTTTCTGATCACAGCTGCAAGGCAACAGGCAGGTGATTTTTCTGACATGCAGAATTATCTCCTCATTAGTGGAAACCCACATCATTTCACACCTCAATGACTTCCTTGCTTTCATGCTCCACTTGCATTTAATTAAGGGAGAGCAAGTCATCTACCACCATCAATCAGATCAGCACAAATACATATTCAGGATTCAGTGTCTGTCTCCAAATTCACACATGTATCAGAAAAAGCAAGTTTTCAGAGGAGAAAGATCAATTTAAAATATTTTCAAATAAATGCAGAAATGTTATCTTGGAAGTACACTCTCAGGACAAACACAAATGTAATAACATTGTTTTCTGCTCACCTCCAGGAAGGAGAAAAACCTGTGAGGCAAACAGTGATTTATATTTACATATATCATTGATATTCTTCACTTAGGTAAGGGCCCCCCTTAAATAACCAGGCCCTACATATGCTGCAGCCTGAAGACAGCCACGTTGCCATCGCACCAGCACACCTGCAATGGTAACAACTAGCATAATTCCCTCTTTCTTAGTAAACTGACTGTCAGAACCATTATCTGGCTGCACCAGACTTACAGAGCTCATGTAACAAAGCAGGAAGGCATGCAGTATGCAGTCGTTAGCCTTCTGCAACTCTCAGCTGCTTGTGCACAATTAGATGCCAACCAGCTCTTTCTTATTCTGGGAACGGGCAAAAAACTATGGCATCAAGCGAGTGCACTGGTATTTGTTCAGCCTTAAGGTTGCCTGTTTAACATGCATAGTGATAGCTGGGCTTTACTGTGGAGTATTTCTGCAGAAGACAAGCACAGATAGAGTGAACAGACCAGCAGGGAGGAAAGGGCAGCAGTACATTACACAGGTACAGCTCCATGCTGTGGATGGTCCCACTGGGAAACTGCCATGCACTCTGAATTGGAAACCAAGGAAAAAACATCCAAAAATACAAGGGAAAAAGAAAAAAACAGGGCTGGCATTATGGTCCTTATATACCAAAGATCCATGAGAAAACCCTGTGTAATATCTCATTTTCTCTCACTTTACTTGACCAGCCCTACTGACATTTCTCCCAGATTCCTGCCAGTAATAATATAACCACACAAGGACTTGGTTACTCTAATCTGAATGGGAAATACAGCAGCAGTTCAACTGTATTATACAAAAACTGAGGGACCAACCACCTAAGTGGCATTTTAATTCAGAATTTTGCTGTCACAAGTGGATTAATTTTGTTCTGCCAATTTTGACAACTACATGGGAGGCTGCCGTGCACAGATTGTCTCGTGGGGCACATGTAATTATATGTAGTTACATTACCTCTGATTTTTTTTCAGACCTAATACTGAATATTAGCTTGGGTTTAATGACTTGAGTCCACAAATGAATTTGTGGATGAGAAAGAGTGGTCTACTCTCTACACACAGATATAAACACACATATACCCCACATTAAGTTCATGTGTCATAAAGGAATATGTGGCTTTGTGAACAAACAACAGATAGAAAAATGAGAATTATATGAATACATGGAAAATACTCTCATACCACAGACAGTATCAGTGTTCATTGTTTAACAGAATACTATAACAAAAAAAGGAAAATCTGGAAAACAATCGAACTGTAGGATGACAAGACCAATGGAGTTCAGACACTTGACTTAGCAATGAGGGCAATAGATGGGGAGAAGAGAAAGAGAGCTCTAGGAGCCCTAGGTGGGTGGATGACAGCCAGATAGAATGATTCATGGTGGCAAGATGAATGAATAGTAGATGCCAAAGAGCTGAAAGATATGTAGAAGGGAAACTGGATGGACAGCAAACACACGCTCTTTCTCAGACTGGAACACTTCTCAATATCATTCTCTTAGTAAAATCTTCAGGCTGAATATGGCCTAAATATGTCTATACTGCTGTTGCTAGCCTTTTGAGGAATTCCATTGTAATGCTTCATTGGTGATTTTACTAAAAAGAATGTTAATGTCCTGCCAGGACATTTCCCCAGTTCCTTGGGATGGAGCAAACAGTATTCTGTATTATTTCTTGCTTCTGTCTCTTGGCTTTTATATATGATTTGCCAAGAGGGGCTATCAGCCCCAGAGACTCACTGCGGAGTCTCTCATCAGCTTGAGCACACTATAAGGCATGATGGCCTATCACGGTATTTACAATCTTTTCAGACCCCTTTGGCTAAATGGCTTTCCCCTCTCCCAAACCAGCTGATTCAACTGGGCTTACAGTGCCTGTGCACCTCTGAATTTCGTAAAGAAAGCATTGCAATATATCACAAGCCAGAAATACTATAGTAGTTACCACTAAAAATCCTCATATTGAAGTCAGGTTCCAGGTACTCCCAGCAGAGGAATCAGCTGAAGAAATGGACAACCTGTACTAGCAAATTTAGTTTCCCAGTGGTCAGCACTGCTTTTTTCCAACGAACTAGTTCACCTAATCATTCTTCCTAATGTTTCTTTGAGTTTGTATAAAAAAGGGTGGTGCAATCTAAGACGGGAGAAGCCAGGAGAGGAAGAGGGACTGACACACAACACAGACAAGGGTCTTTGGTAAACAGCAAAAATCTTCTTAAAAACATTCAACAGAATGGAAAAGTTACTTCTCCAAGCCATGCTCCTATGTGCAACTCAATTCCAGAAGCAAGACAGTATCACATCCATAATTCATCAAGAGTTGCTGCACAATCTGGGTCCTTCAGCAGAGGAATTTGAAGTTGGCGCTTGGTTTCTCTAATGTCCACTCATCTATCTCGAGAGGCCTCTCATGCCTGATGTATTACCATCTGTCCTCCTCCAGGACCCACATTGTGCTATGCAGGCAGGGTTCCAGAACCAGAGCAAGAAAGAACAAAGCTGCAGTCTGACTGCTCAGCTTCCTCAGGGCTGGTTTACATGCTCACCCTAGAGACTAGTTGTTAATCTGATGTAACATTCTCAAGACATGCTGCCAGAAAGGTCCCTCCAACTAGTAAAATGGCTCATTTTCTTTTATTTCTGAAGTGGTTCTAAACCACAACCTTTGTGCGATGCTGGGTGGGACCTCTAACAAATCAGTAGCACCCTAGTTTGTGATACCTTCGTTAATAACGGAAAGGAGGTACCTGTTGTAGCCACAGATTCCAGAGGAGAAGAGCGCTGTTCTCCAGCCAATCCATACACCTTGATTTTATAGGAAGTGTTAGCTTGGAGGCCGTCAATCACAGCACCTAGGGATTCTCTGGGCAGGAAGATTTCTGCAGGGGGCCCAGCTGCCAATGACACTTCCTCGTACTCCACCACAAAACTACTGTAGATGCCTGTATTCGCATACCATGAGACACTAAAGCTGTGGTCTGTTACCCTTGAGACTACAAGGTCCCTCAGTGCATCTTCCTGCATCCCTGAGACCTCTGGAGCAAGAAAGCTCCCAGAGCCAGAAATCTCCTCTGGGTCAGGAGTCATTGCCTGCATTAGGGTTAGACTATATAGAGCTACAAAGAAACAAACAAGCAAATGGCAGTGTGAAATATTTAGTCTTTCCTTTTCAGCAAAACAAAATAACATTTAGCAAACTGTTCACTTTATAAACTTGACCATCTCTTGAATACAGAATCATGGACATCAGTTAAAAAAAAACTTTGTCACTTGAGCTGCACTTTATCCATATGAAGAGACAGACGCAACGGAAGGCTGCCATCCTATGCTATGGAAGATTTTGTGACATCTCTACCTGCCGGCAGAGAAGCCTGACTGAACCATCAAGAGGCTGGGAAGAATATAAGATGAAAAACTGCCAATCTGGAGAAGCAAAGGAAACTCTGAAAAGAAAAACTCTCAGCCCTTCTGCAGTCCCTGGCTCCCTTGTTCATCAGGGATGGCACATGCCCCTGTAAACAGCAGGACTGCCTTCTCCACCCACCAAGAAGAGCTAGTCCAGTCCTAGCTGTGCTACTGGCATTTTCCAGTTCAGTCATTCCTCTGTCTCCATGCTTGCTCCAAGCACTCTCCCCAGCAGTGCAATGGACCTGAGGTCCCCCATAGCTCTGCAAGAGAGGGTAAAACAACAAGTTTGTCTGGCTTAGCCTGAGGACTTCAGGACCTCCCAAGTACTGGGAACACGGATAAAGAGGACTGACTTCAGGGTGGATGCAAAAGTAAACTGAAGAAGAGACCTCTTGTCTTATACCCCACAGGCTTACAGAGCATTTCTGCCTCCCCATGCTTATGTGTTTGGATTTGTCCATCCCTACACAGGAGGAAGGTCACAGAGACAGGTTATGTCAACTACTGCTGTTGCTTCTAAGGAGCCCACTGCAGAGAACTCTTTGTTTACTGGCTGCTCTGAGTAAAGACTTAAAACAAATACACTGGCCAGATGAATGTATTTATAAAAAAAAACCCAAAACCAAACCAGGAAAAAGAAGCCACCTTGTGAGACTTTGGAAGCTGGTGCTGGAAAGACCAGACTGTGAAATTCCACAGCATGTTGTTTCTGCCTTTTCACCGTCTATGCATACTTCTTTTGAGACCACTCAGTCTTCAGACAGATGGGGAAACAGATAACTTTGGAAAAATCAAAGCCTGCTCACTCCTGCCACATAAACCTTCAGCTTCATTTTGTATGTGTGTGCCTCAAGGCTTCCTCATTTTTCCCTATATTGGTCACAGGCCTGACTTATGCATCAAACAAATAATTCAGTACTGATGGTTTTCTGTAGTTTACACCATACCATATAACTCTCTGCTGTCCTGGATGACTTCACTCTATAAAGCATTCAGAGGTTCTGCTGGCATGAACACTACCAAGGAATATGAAACCAGTTTTGGTCAGTTAAGCTATATAGTTATTAATTTGTAAAATCCAGAACTTCTTGCATGTGTTTACCTCATAGATGGTCTTTTGGGGAGAAAAGGATAAACACCTTTCTATCTGCTAAGGACAATAATTGTAGCCCAGCTGATTCTGCTTTCAATGTCTCTGCTTACTTGTAGCAGTTAAGGCTTTACCTCACAGGATTCAGCCTGAAGGCATGCGAAGATTCAGGATTTCTTTGTGTTCTATACTGAGATATAATACTGTATGCAACGAGCTTTGAGTCAAAATGTCTCACAAAGAATAAAATCTTGTTCAATAAGTAGTCCACCGATACTGGCTAATTGGAGTGGTTTGTACAAAAATGAGATGGCAGAAATAGACCCCTTCTTTGTAGACAAACATAACAGTCACGGTATCCAATGGAAACAGTGACTGTGACCAGATTTGTGGCAGTAGCCTTTCTCGCTTTTGGATGAGAAAACTGAAAAATGGCAACATCAGAGCCCTGTTGACCCTGCTGAAACATGATGGGTGGCAGCATGCTGTGAAGAGAATTCATTAGGCAGAAACAAGCAATGTTAAACACATTCTTGTTGCTTTTCCTCTTAGTTTTTGGCTGTAGAAAACAAAACAAGATGTAATGCACAAAAAAGCAACCTCATTTAAAACAAAAGATGAGGTCTGCATTTCCTGCAGGACAAATAGCTGCGTTCTTTGTGAGTCTTCTCAAAGGATAAGCAAGAAATCATTGAGAACATGGAGCTAAACACAGTAGGTAGGGAAATATACAGCTATCCCTCAGTTAAGTCTATCACGCTAGACAGAGCTAAGTCTGCTCTGCAGGCAGTTGATGTTTTAAAGCAGTTCCCCAGACATGGCTTACAAAACCGGGGAAGTTGTATTTGGGCTAGTCATTGCCCAGTGACCTGGTGCACGGCACTTATCAAAAGCTGTTACTCACCAGTTGAACCCTTGACAGTTGTGGGTTTGCTTTTGTGTCGGCCTTTCTCTGCCACCAGATTAATGGTGTATTCTGTCCCTGCATCCAATCCTCGCAGGATAAAAGAGGTGCTGTCCACGGGGATCTCCACTTCGTTCTTCCTTCCAGAGGGGCTAATGTAAATGAGGCGATAACGATCAAACTTGGCCACTGGTCTTCTCCAGCGAAGGGATAAGGTGGTTTCAGTGGGGTCACTGACTTCCAAGTCCTTGGGGTTATCAAGATCTACAGGTTAAAAAAGCAAAGTTGAAGTGTCTCTGAACTGCCCTGGGACAGTTCTTCAGGCATCTGTAGACAGAGTAACATCTATACTGGGTGTCTAGCAACAGATCAGAGTCTCATCCACCTTTTGGAGCTTTTGAAGCCCCATTGCTTGATATAGATAGAGGATGATGAAGTTCTCTTTTACAGATGAAGCACACTAGAACAAATTTCCCTCACTTAACACTCACTTCAGCAGGCACTGCATGCAGGAGAGGCAGAATTTAAGCCTTCGGAGAATTTACCTAGGAAAAGGGGGATATTGTGAGAAAAATCCTGGATTTGAAGGGCAGTCAGGACTATTGCAACCACTGAGGTCGCTCTCTTTGTCAGATAAACCTTTTGGCCATAACTACCATTCCTGCCAGAAATCCTTACAATTAGAGGATGGCCAGAGTAATCAGTGTAAGCATAATTACCATTAAGGAGCTCACCTGGAGATGAAATTCCCAGAACACCAAGATATCCTCATACAGGAAAAGGAAGCCAGATTCAGAGGTCAAGATCTTTGGGGAAATGTTTTTAGTTTCACTTGAGGGGAAATGTCCCATTGGTACAAAAATGAAATCAAGAACTTTCTAAAGTATTTCTTACAGCATTACTTGGAAATGACAGAAACATCAGAGTGGCTCCACCTGACTTGCTGCTTCCTCCAGAGCACAAAGGGGGATCAAGCTACTCACCAGTGCCAGCATTAATGGTAGCAGGAGCACTTTCCCTGTCCTGTCTCACTGCTGTCACTCCAATGCCATATTCAGTTCCAGGCCTCAAACCTAAGAGATGAGGAGTAGAAGTATGAGTTCCTGTCCATGGAATGTGTCTGCAGGCATTTATTTAAATAAGAAAGCCTGAATATATGCAAGGTAAGATATATGCTTTCTTGTGTATGCAGAGAATCAAGGTTTCAGTTGACCCTCCAGCTGACCTGATGTTAATAAATCTTTTTACATGTACGTGCCAAAGGATAAAGATTATAGCTGACTGAGACTGCATTTTGCACACTGCAAATGCATAATCAGAGATAGCTTCTACTTTCAAGAGAATGCAATATAGGTACTTCTGCCAAAGAAAAGCAGGAAGACATCCATGTGACATGGAGAAAGTACCGTTATCTAGCCTTGCAGGCTTGTAAGGCAACTTGCAGGTACACAGAAAAGTTGCAGACTGGCATCAGTAAATACCATCCCTAGCACATGCAAAAGCCTTTTGAACTCAGGCATGTGAAGCCATCTCCACAAAGACATGTAGCTACCTAGAACTCAGGGAACTGACTAACAGGATTCGGAGATGCACATGAAAGTGAAATGGCTACATACCTTCTGTTAGCTAGTTATCCATCTGCAGGTGTGTAAATATATATCACATCTATTTTAATTTAATTGCTTGTACTCAAAATGCACAATCTCTGCTTGTACGTCTTATGTATAGTGACCAGAAGGGCATTTTTTCACTACGCTACTGTGGTCTAGGGTGATGGCAGTGGCATGACATTAACAACAATCTCTCCATTCCCCTACCTGTGAGAGTAGCTCTGGTTGTTGCCTGGTTGCCCTTTGGCACTGTGATCTCAGCATGGTCTCCACCAGAGATGGGAGCAAACTTAATTCGATAGTTATCAATATTTGCATGGCTGTTCTTCCACTCCAAAGTAATGCTATTGTCTGTCTGTGACACCCGCTTCAGGTTTCTTGGAGCATCCAAGTCTGTAATAAATCAAACGAAAAATAAATAAATAAATAAATAGGAATCATTCTCTTCTGACAGCAGTCTCTTATAACAGTACTTTTTAGAAGGTGAAATGATCCATAAAGCTGAAGTTAAGTTTCCTTTCACATGACACCACTATGTTCTTAACTACATCAAGCAGATTTCTTTTAGCATGAAATGGAGAGTTCGCTAGCTTTGGGGTAAACATCAGCGGAAGAAATTCAACTTTCATCTCCTGATACAAAAATTAAATTTTCAATTTTAGTAGTTATTTTTTATTACAAAATAGGCTTCTGGAAAAACTTATTTTCATGAAAATACTAGTTTTCCTTTATAAGTACCTCAGCTTTCAAAAGGAAAAAGGCTGCTAAGAAAAATGAATTGATCATCTCTAGAATTTCTGTTCAGTAAATATCTTACATTCATGGCTGCAAGTAACTCGTAAGTCTCAAAACAAAAAGTGAGTATTATGTAGAAATTCAATGGGCTTTCACTGTTCACACCTATAGCAGACTCAAATCCTGCTCTGAATGAACAACTACATTTTAGGATGAAAAGGGAGGTAACTCTCTGTGTACCATTTACTCAGCTCCCTTAATGCAATAAACCTTCATAACATGCTAAAGGACCCACACTTTCATAAAGCATTCCCAGGATCACTAAGGAGCAAAGTAATTTGTAAAAGCATGACAGAAAACATATGCAGAACTGAAGAAGGAAAAAAAGCAGTTCTCTGCTAATCTGTTATGCATTTAGACAAACAGAAATAAGGTCTTAGATGAAACAGGAACCATGGAAGATATTCAGGTCAGCAGACAGACAAGTAATCCAGATGAATTTTTTTCCTGAAGTAGAGATTTAGGGTATCATGAGCAAAAGCTTCTGAGAGACTTAATAATATAATTCCCATTTTCAAAATACATTCAGGTACTTGGGGGGGGGGGGTGGGGGTGTCTAAATATTTTGTTGAGCCAGTAAGGTATATAAGGCAGAGAAAAACATTCTCCACTTTCATGTATCTCTGTAACAGTGCTGATTCTGTGTTGATGCAGTAACTGTCAACTCAAGCAACATGAGGCAAATAGTACAGGAAGATTGATGGTGATTGCATTACCTTCCCAGAAGTTTGGATTGGTATCCAAGCCTCTTACCTGTGACAAAGACTTCTTTCATGGGGTCGCTTTCCATGTCACCTCGACGAGAGATGAGCGTCACTTCATACTCTGTGTGAGGCCTCAGGTTTCCAATAGAATATTGGTTTTCATCTTCAGAGAGGTCAATGGTTGTCCTGTCCCCTGGAATATCCTTAGGGCCATAAGTGAGCTCTATGCCTTCAATTTCAGCCAAGGGTTTGGACCACGTGATAAGAGCTGTGGTGTCTGTGACATCTTTTGCCTCAATCTGGCTAGGGGCATCAAGTTCTGTTACAAAAAGAGAAGACGGTGTTTTTTAAAGAAATCTTGCCAGAAAACTCATACACATTCCTGTGCTTTTAATTCCTCATTCAGAGCAAAATGAAAATGAGTGGCTTCTACCAACTGAAGCTTATCTTCATTCACTTTCTTCCTTTACTTTCTATAGCTGTAGAAGAAAGTGCCAAATAGAGTCAATTAATCAGAAGCAAATTCATCAAAATTCATTAACATCAGAAGCTGCCAAAAGACAGACAAGCAGGAACCCTACGAGGTTCTCCATCTGCACAATAGAAACTCTCCTTTAAATAATTTCTTCATGCAAATATCACCAGGGTGAAAGAAATTGTCCTGGTTTCAGCTGGGATAGAGTTAACTGTCTTCCTAGTAGCTGGTACAGTGCTATGTTTTGAGTTCAGGATGTGAAGAATGTTGATAACACTGATGTTTTCAGTTGTTGCTCAGTAGTGTTTAGACTAGAGTCAAGGATTTTTCAGCTTCTCATGCCCAGCCAGGGCACCTGACCCAAACTGGCCAACAGTGTATTCCATACCATGTGACCATACCATTCCATACCATCTAGTTTAGGAACTGGGAAGGGAGGGGCAGGGATTCGCCGCTCCGGGACTGGCTGGGTGTCGGTCGGCAGGTGGTGAGCAATTGCCCTGCGCATCATTTGTACATTCCAATCCTTTTATTACTACTGTTGTCATTTCATTAGTGTTATCATTATCATTATTAGTTTCTTCTTTTCTGTTCTATTAAACCGTTCTTATCTCAACCCACGAGTTTTACTTCTTTTCCCTATTTTCTCCCCCATCCCACTGGGTGGGGGGGGAAGTGAGTGAGCAGCTGCGTGGTGCTTAGTTGCTGGCTGGGGTTAAACCACGACAGGAATTCTATTTCCTGTTGTTGTAAATTTTTGCTACCTTCTAGCTAAACATAAATTTCCTTTTCTTCTTCAAACAGGTAATTTGGAAAGGAATTAATTTCTCCTCATGTATTCTTCATTAGCAGCTCTACTACCCCCCTACCAATTCACAGTATAGAGCTTGGCTTTCTCTTTGTTTAAAAACTCCCTAGGCTACACCAAACAGCAGTTGTTTTATTGGTGGCACTACACCAAACACAGGTTGTGCTTACTTGTGGTTATCACTCTGGATAGTCCTGGTCCTCTGGTATTGTTTTTCACTATATGAAGGGATACATTATACTGTTGCCCTGGTGCCAAACCTGGCTGCATGTAAGATGTCTCTGGCCTTTTCAAGCTGCTGGTTATATCTCCATTATCATCCTTTTTCTGTAACACATGGAACAATCAGTTAGTAGAAACAAAAAATCCAGGATCTTTCACTTATATATGGCCTCTATACAAGAAACACTGCTTCCTTACCATATTACGGAAGACTAGCTCCCAGCCATCAAATGAAAAGTTCAGAGGATCCCACTCCACCTGGACGGATGTTTCTCTAACAGATTTGAATTTCAGACCTTCTGGAGCAGGCAGATCTGTGACAGAAAAAAAAGGATATCATTACGTAAGCAACAAGTTCCCATGAAGAGGGCACTGGGGTTGGGACATCTTTCCACCACTATAAATATCTACCATGTAGGTATCTGCATCTGGGATGTTTAACGCTTCCTCACAGCCAGTTATTCTGTCTTTGGAGAGACATTCTTCTGACCTGTTTTAGATGTCACCTTAGAGTAAAATGAATTTTGCCCTAGAAATCTGTTTTTTTCCCCTCTTGAAAGAAGCCTACTATGGACATTTGAAGTTATGACATGAATCCTGCCCCAGGTCTCTCAAAACGAGCACAACGACAGAAGTCAAAGAACATCTTTTGAAGCTGGGATGTTTAGATGTAACTGTGGTGTGCACAATATAAAAAGGAAGATGAACAACAAATGAACAGACAGGCAGATAGAAAGTAAGTTGTGGTAAAACACACTGAAGATGCAAAACAAATACAACCTCCATTTTAGTCAAAACAGTTTGAATCCCAGTGATTTCATATTGCTTTTTTACATGCTGCTACATTTTTATATTTTTTCAGGAAGTATTACCAGATTTTGAAAATGTACCTTATTATGAAGAAGGCAAGGGTCTTAATTTACAAAGACCCCATGATATTCACTGGGAGGCACTGCAGAGAGCAGAAGAGCTAGTGAACTGTACTTTTAACAGAATCACTGGTAGTGGAAAAGAATATAAAATGAAAGTGCAGAAGGCTGTCTTTGTCCAGAACAGAAGATTAGTTGAAAAGAGAAAATGCATAAGAAATAATACCCCCCAAAAGGGATGTAAATAAATACATACTACAGAACAGACAAAAGAATGAATACAGGGAATATTAAACTCACATGTTGCTACTCTGGCACTGACTGGAATACTCTTCTTGTTTTTAAGGATTGCAAAGACACGGATAAAGTATTCTACACCTGGCTCCAGTTCATGAATAGTGGCGGCTGTCTGGTTTCCTGGCACAGTGAACTGCATATCTAAGCCACCACTGCTGGTAGGGACATAGGTGATGAGGTACTCATTGACGAGATTCTCATGCTTCCATTCCAGATTTACAGTTTTATCTGTTACATTTGTCACAGTCAGCTCAGTTGGAGGAGACACTAGGAAAGGGAAAAAACCAAAACACACTTATAAGAAGTTTTCAAGGCTCAGAAAATAACGACTTGCCCAGTTTCACATTTTCCCAGAAGCAGTTTATAAGAACCATCTAAGAAACAGGGAATGGGGAAGCCATGTCACACAATTAGCCACTTGAAGAAAGGAATGTTCAGCTGATGAAGACTACAGACATTTCCAAAAGTCACGGGCCAACTTCTACTCTCACATTTGCACACAACCTATGTTCCAGCTCCTCCTCTCATGGCTACTGCACAAGACTACTATAGCTGGGTCCCTAGGGGTTCAGATGTTTAATTCAACTGCCAGCAACACATGATTTTATAGCTGGAAGTCCTGGGGTTTGCACAGATTTTCCAAAGTAAAATAAAACATGATTATTTTTGTGAGTACTTTCAATAGATTACTCCACATTTGCACGTGCAAGAGCACAAAATGTGGCTTAGCAGTCTTCCAGAAGCAGGAGATGAAAAATGGGAATTTCTTTTCAAGGGTATTCATTGTCCTTTATAATGTTCCCAACCCCAAAGTACTCTTTGATTACTCTACAAAAATCTTAGTTCCAAAATTTCTCCCCTGAGATCTACTAAAGAAAACTACCTCATTTATAGCGTAATGCCTGTCATAATCTAGCTGCCAAAATTTTCTATCAATTTCCATAGAGTCAGTGGTACTGGGAAACTAAGCATGTGGCTTTATAGCTGTTTCCACTCCAGCTGATTCCATGATTCTACTCTAAGCTTTTGTCAGATCTAACATACACACACACATATACACACACATATACAGATATATATATATATATATGTATATATAAAATCAAGTTTTACTTTAGTTAGAAAAAATCTATTCGGCCAACTGAGAGACAGCCAAGGCTTCTGTAATAATCCTGAAAGCTTGCACTGCAATATTTGCAACATCTGGCATTTCCATTGTGACAGTTGTCTCATACAGATCACTCAGATAGGACAATGTTATTTTCTGCGTGTGCCTTGCCTCCACTACACCCTCTGCCTACACCAGGGTTCCTGCTCAGAGATCTACCTTCAAAGCAAAGCCGCTGAGCCCTTGGGGTCTGTCATTGTATATTGCTGTGTGTTTCATTTTCAGCTCCTACAATAGTGATGGCATTGTAAATGCAACCCCCTTTCTTATTGATCCAGCCTGAGACTGGAAACGAGAACCTGGTTGTAAGAAACATTTGATACCCAGGCTCTTCATTCATGGACATTCATTATCTACATTATCTCATTTCTGCAAAGCCTCATTCTTTAGTCAAAATTTGGTCCATATTCTTTAAACCAATCCTGCTGAATACCCAGTAAGAAGATTCAGCATACATCTCCCTCTTCTCCATAGCTAGAACAGTTTTTTTGAGATACTATAAGAAACTGAAAGATCATGGTGACAAATCCCAGCCAGTGCTACCTACAGCTCCAGTGACATTGTGGTGGGAGCAAAATTGGAGATAACAAATGGATTGCATCACCATTATCAGCCTGTTGGGTTGCTGACTACCAGAATTGACCAGCAACCGCTGCACTGTATAGCCCTGAAAAGTAAGGGAGTCCAAGAGCTTGCTACTGGTGGTGTTACTCCTCCGATTCAGCTGTTTGGACTATTATAAAGAAGAGTGACAACAGGGCCCAGCTAAGGGAAAGGTTCACAGAGCCTCCAAGCCTGCTGGATGGACACAGGGAATTACCCAGGGGAAGCAGTTCAAAAGGGACATCGCAACCTACCGTCAGAGCAGTCATCCCCCATGTAACCATCCTCACAGACACACCGTCCGTCGATGCAGCGGCCCACATTGTTGCAGTCGTTGGGGCAGGACCGTTCACGGCAGTCCTCCCCTGTGAAGCCCTCATGGCACACGCAGCGCCCATCGATGCAGCGCCCGCGCTGGTGGCAGTCGTTGGGGCAGGACAGCTCGCCGCAGTCCTCCCCCGTGAAGCCGTTGTCACACTCACAGCGCCCCTGCACGCAGCGCCCACGGTTGTGGCAGTCTTCGGGGCACCGCAGCTCCGCACAGTCCTCCCCTGTGTACCCCTCGTCACACACACACTGCCCATTGACACAAAGTCCATGGTTGTTGCAATCGTTGGGACACCGCAGCTCGCCGCAGTCATCCCCGATGAATCCCTCGTGGCACACACACTGCCCGTTGACACAACGCCCACGGTTGTTGCAGTCACTGGGGCACCGCAGCTCCCCGCAGTCCTCCCCAATGAATCCTTCGTGGCACACACACTGCCCGTTGACGCAGCGCCCGCGGTTGTGACAGTCGTTGGGGCACCGCAGCTCCCCGCAGTCCTCGCCCAGGTAACCCTCCTGGCAGACGCAGCGCCCGCCCACGCAGCGCCCACGGCTGTGGCAGTCCTTCGGGCACCTCTTCTCACTGCAGTCATCCCCAACGAAGCCCTCGTAGCAGACGCACAGCCCGTTCTCACAGCGCCCGTTGCCGTTGCAGTTGTTTGGGCAGGTCAGCTCCCCGCAGTCCTCCCCAGTGAAGCCCTCCTCGCAGAAGCAGGTCCCATTGACGCAGCGCCCACGGTCGAAGCAGTCATTGGGGCAGATGAGCTCGCTGCAGTCCTCGCCGGTGTAGCCCTCGTCGCAGACGCACTCGTTGTCCACACAGCGCCCGCGGTTGTGGCAGTTGCTGGGGCAGAGGGGCTTGCTGCAGTCCTCGCCGGTGAAGCCCTCGTGGCACACGCACCGCCCGCTCACGCATCTCCCATGCACGCTGCACCCCTGGGAGCAGAGCTCTTCACTGCAGTCTGTGCCTGTGTACCCCTCAAAGCACACGCAAACCCCGTCCATGCACTTGCCTTGGTCGTTACAGTCAGAAGGGCAGGTGGCCTGGCTGCAGTCCTCACCAGCGAAGCCTTCATTGCAGACGCATTTGCCCTGGACGCAGAGGCCCCGGTTGAAGCAGTTACGTGGGCAGTCCGGTTCAGAGCAGTTGGGGCCTTTCCAGCCAGGCTCACAAACGCAGCCGCAGATCTCGATGCTGTAGTTGCCGTGTCCACTGCAATAGGGTGTTGTGTCCAGGCGACCTGTAGCAATGATCCAGAAAACTCATTACTCCCCTTGGCTCTGGGATGCATTAGGCTAGTGTGGCACACATGACTTAAAAGGGGTCCGGTTTTCCTAGCTCCCTACGGGACATAATTTCCAGAATCACCAAAGCTTTTAAATGAGAATTCCTCCTTCTTTCTCCAGTGAGATTTAGTTTACCAGGAACGCTTTAATTTGCACTAATATCAGGGAAGAGCCCATGCCAACTACTTGGTAAATGAGCATGCTGGATTCCTCTGCCCTTCTCAAAATCCCTCTTCCACTGACTGAGCAGCTTTACTGACTGCTTCATTAGGGCATGCACCATGAAGCATTATTCACCAATTCACTGCAGAACAGAAAAAGCCAGGCAGCATGCTATATCATCAACTGTGAGACCGGCTCTGTGCTTGGAGGGACAGATCACTACTGAGAAGACCTGTGTTTTCTCTCTTGTATGACCAGTCCCTTACCTCAGTTTAAAAAACAGCTGGAAGGATACCTTTTTTCCCCCTTCCCTAACTGTTTGTGCTTGTCTATTGCCTTATGTCCTGCTGTATTTTTATTGGTTTCTATTAAAGAAAACCTGGAAATGAAAACAGTTACATTGGCAGCTTACTCAAGGGGACAAAATGTGGAGCCAAGAGCTTGGACTGTATGAGTTTTAATCTTAACTCCAACACAGATTGTCACCATGCCCAAGTGCCATATATGCTCAATGCCACAGCTAAAAGGCGTCTGAGGCAGACTTCCGACCCACAGATTCATAAAACTGCAAAACTGTGAATGAATGTATCTTGCAAGCTGGCCAAATACATTCCCAGTTTTGATTACATTTCAAATTCAACAGGTTGACTTTTGCTCATTCTTGAAACAGATTTGAGTATCTACTTTAAACAAGATCTACAGCCAGCACAAGAATTTCCCCAAGAGCAGTTCCCCAGTCTGCCTTACCTTCGACTGCCTGGGGATTAGGACAGCATCCAGCCCCGCTGGCACACTGCTCCCGTAGGGAGGATACCAGCCCCTCCAGTTCCTCTAGTCTGCTCAGCAGATCCTTAATGTCTGGGGCAGCTGCACAGCCACAGGCCCGGCGGGGAATGTTAATACGGTGCGTGAAGACAATCTGGTTCTCCTCATTCACTGTGTGCTCCTCGTAGTTCTTGATGGGCTCAATTTCTGCCTTCAGGTCTGCATCACCGCTCGCTGTATCCAGGTCCACTGAGCAAAGGGAGCCAACAGGCAACTTGATGTTGTAGACATGGTTAAAAACCACAGGCTGATTATCCTCTGGCAAGGTCACGTTTAGCCCAGTCTCCCGCTTGTGCCGGATAATTCGCTTGATGAGTCCACCATTGACATGCTGGTACAGCAAAGCTAAGATCGCACAGGCCAAAACCTGGGTGGGGAGTCCCATTGCTGTGCTCAGGTCCTCTTCAAAGCTGATGGAGTCTTATATAAGTTTGGCCTTTGTAGTCTGGGGCAGAAATTGGAGAGCCAGTTCAAACCAAGTTGGATGTCCTTTCCTTTCCTGGCACACTTATTACCTGAAAGATGAAGGAGCGGTGTAAGGGATGAACCGCAGGTACACCACACAAAAAAAGGCCTATGGCACTGAATGCGTGCTGGCATCCTTAAAGAACATGGCTGGGGTGCCACTCAATGTATGATCTCACTTCACCCAAGCTGCTGAGCTTGCTCTTATATATAATAACATTGCATTACCTTGTTTTCCAGGATCTCAGTGTGCTTGTGAACAAAATGTCACAAAACACGAATCTTGAAGGAAGCTACTATAATTTCTGATTTAGAGCAAGTATAGTGGAGTATGGAAAGTTTAACTGCCTCAGGCAGAAGACCAGGGCAAAGAAGCCTGCTGATTCTCATCTCAGCTGAAAATACTACTTTCAGACAGAGATAGGTAAAATAAATATATGTTGTGTTATGATTCAACTAATGTTAAAAGTCTCTATTTCCTTCACCCATCAGTCCACTGCTTGAAGGCTACTGAAGGCTGGATCATGTAAGAAACTCAAGGCATTGTCAAAAGGTGTATCAACACTACTAAGCTCACGGCAGCCCTTTTCTGTATGCTTTAAATTATTCCAATTGCTTGGGAATCTGAACTCCAGGGCTTGTAGCTCAATAGTAAGTTTCACTATACTGATGATTTGTCTACAGCATGAAGATAAACGGCGCTCTCTGGAGAACACTGCAGGTTGAAGGTTCTGGTATCAGTGCTTATATCATAGCTAGCAATATTTTAGCATAGAAGTAGTGAGGCACAACAGAAGATGAGACTCCAACAAGGGAGACACACAGTAAGAAACAGCAATAGAAGTACACGTGTGTGCACACATGCGCACAAAAAAGGGAGAGGAAGAGAAGGAAAAGAAATCCTTTGATGATTGAGGTCCTTCAAGAAAGAGAGAAAGCTTTACATCAATACAGGTGTAAAACCATCTTTTTAGCAATCAATACACCTTTTCACTAGGCAACATTTCCCACTGTCTGATCTTTCATCAGCTATAATACAATAGCTTAGCTATGATTACAAGCACCTGGCTGGGCTGTACTAGCTCTTCCTGAAACTCATTCTTTTCAATTAGCTTCAATATTTCCTCTTCCTCCTCAGTCTGTACCAGTTCCTTTCAAATGATATGAACCAGGGGAGCTGAAAGACATCTACTGACTTCCATGCAGAATCAACCCTTCAGCATGTAGAGTGAGAACCAAAAGCAGCTAATGGACTCACTAAACAAGTGCACCTAATAAATGTCATCTTAGCATTTGTTTTTCGTTCTACTCCCAGAAAAGCTTGGTTAAATGGTTAGGTCAGTGACTGTGCTTTCACTAGTTGTAAGCTAGTGAAATGCCAGTAGTGGAGGAAACAGCAATTTATTCTCTAAACACTACTGTTTTGATGATAATTCATTTGTCAGATGAGAGGCTAGCTTAGTCCACCCTCCTGCTTCCCCAAAGTGTAGAGATCATTTTTTTCCCCATGCTACCCCAGCTGCTTTTGTGAAAGAATGACAATAATACATCAGACACTTTACTGAAGTTAGGGTTTTTGTAGACAATGTTGATCTCACAAAGAGTGAACTTCACCCCTTTTTATTGGGGAATAAATCAGAAGTAAACAAGCAGCAGTGGAGGCTTTTTTCTTGTAATGAAAAAGCATTCCGCTTTAAGCCATTTCTAACACTTACCCCATTTGTTCAAATATGTCTGCAACTCCTGTCTGCACCAGAAGAGATCACAAGGTAGCTAATAAAGAATAACAGAGACAGACATGGTCCAGATCTCATTTGTGACTCAGGCCAATCCCTAAATTGGGTTGCCAGTTCATGAAACATGTTCAAGACAGTATGTGAAGTGGGATTTTACTCTCAAGCACTCCCACTTGCGGTTTGCAAATTGCTTTCCATGCAGTGAGATTCCATGTGCTACACACTTTTTGCCCTGAGACAAGGTCATATAGCTAAAATTGGTACCTAATCCTCAAGTAGTTATTTAAGGGACAGGCTACTTGACAGATGCATCACCAATGGAAAATGGAACAAACTGGAAGCAGCTCTGTATCTAATTCTCACTGAATTTTAGTAAATGTCGAGCATCGATTTCCTTATGGCTTTTGTAAATCCCAACCTACAAGAATATGGGCCTTGCCTGAACCAAGAAAATTGATTGTAGTTTTTATGATGACTGATGTGAGTTTACATATTATTTTATGATGGTACAAACTGTGATTTTTTTTAATATGCCTGGAAAATGAAAAACCTGCTTCTGACAAGAGCCACTGTCACGTTCGCTATTGATGAAAGCCACATGAACACCATTAGTTTTACTGGATACTCATTGCATTAGAGTGAGCCAAACCTCTCAGCCTACAGATGATACTGGGAGACTTAATGCATCTTGGCTGACATCCTTTTGAAGTTTATGAAGAAGCATTGTGGTGATCTAGAAGAAGCATTCCCCAGTGTCTGATCTGTGACCTCTGTGTTTTGACACCTAGTGTGATATCTGAGCTAATTCAGTTCAGGTGTTTCTCATCTGATCTGTCAAGGACCCAGCATGATTAGCTGAGCTCCACTCCTAGAACCGAGATCTACAAAACAAGACACCTTTATACAATTATTTATACATTAGCCATATTTTTGGCTGAAAGAACAAAGACAACATCCTTCTCTCCAACTCCCATTCCTCAAACATATCTAAACAACAGCTCAGACCACAATGGACCACCCAGGAGCAGGCCGCTCTAGAGAGAAATGGAAGCCACAGCAACTGTCAGGCTCTGTTGTTCCTTCATTTTTCCCCATTTTCTTCCCTGCAGAATGGTTCATGTAGATTGTATTTTAAACCTGCCTCTTGGAGATATCCTGCCTGTATTTTCTTTGCAGACGTCGGCTGCTGGATTATGTACAGGCACCTAAAAGTGTTGCACCAAGAGTTTGCAAAAGATGACCCTTCCCATCAGGAGTTTGGCCTTGCCGTAATGCATATAAAAGGAGCTGGGAGATGTTTGTAGCATATCTCTCAGATATGTTGAGAGGCTTGTATGACCAAGAATGTGTCCATTTTTTACAAGCGGTTTGTCTAATATGGAATATTACTCATCCTAATGAACTGTGCTGCTCATGCTTTCATGCCATCCTAACTACAACACAACTGCTTCAAAAATCTTGGCAATGATTATGTGGTTGGCCTGCAAAATATTCTGTTTGTCATGCAGAACCATAAAGTCTAGAGCTCGTGTTGTCCCAGTCTGATCACTGGCATCTTCCCACAGCCATCACCCTCATTGGGCAAGAGTTACCTTTTACTTCTCTCCTGTTCCCTTAGGCACGACCACAATATAAATAATACAAAAGGTGCTGTGGCCTCTCACACATGTCTTAAATTTCCTTGATCTGGAGTGACTTCCTGAAGGATTGAATTTTGCAGTCCTGTCACTTAAGGAGTTGCATACTGGCACCAGATAAAAAATAGATCCAAGAGTATATCTCTTGGAGTCATCTGAGACCTTCTGTGCACATCTTTGCTTCCAAGTACACTTAGGTACATCTGAGTACACCTTGCGCAGGTACAGGCTGAGCCATGAAACCTTGGATCACTAACACTGGATGCACCAGCTATCGTCATAAGAGTACTTTTTTTTTTTGTCTTAAATTGTGCAAGATTTTTAG
Organism: Haliaeetus leucocephalus; assembly: GCF_000737465.1. Classification (NCBI taxonomy): domain Eukaryota; kingdom Metazoa; phylum Chordata; class Aves; order Accipitriformes; family Accipitridae; genus Haliaeetus; species Haliaeetus leucocephalus. Next base: position 8,820,085 of record NW_010972742.1, on the reverse strand, counting down.
AGCACATAAACTTAAGGAGTGGTATATCTGAAATTATTGGTCTAGGTGCCCAGGACAGAGATCAGTCTCTCTCCGATAAATGTGCTGTCCGTATCAATGCGACATGGGAAGAGAGCATTTGGCAATGGCTCAGCCACCATGGCATTAGTGGTGTTGAAATTTTGGAATCTCTGCAAGAAGAGTTGGGTTCAAGTTCGAGTCAGAAGAGTAAGAAGATAATACACATTTTTTTCACGCCATCCACAGACTAAACTTGCTGTCTCCTCTCTACTCCTCGATCTTGGCTGCTAAGAGCATGTTAATATTCACTTTAGAGTTTCTTTGGCTTATTAAAAAAATAGAGACTATGAATTGAGAAGCTAATCATGGCATCTATGCAGTACCAGCTGATGCAGACAGAAATTCAGGAAAAAAAATTTTCCTTGTTTTGTATAAACTCTAACTGTAAAAGTTAGATGTTATCCAAAGAGGAAAAAAAGACTGTTTCTAGAAAAACACTCCTTAAAAACTTGATCACTAGCTAGTAATGCTCTTCATAATATGTGGTGGAAGTAAGAGGGACTGTCAATAGCACAAAGGAAAGGAATAATTTTCATTTCCACTGGAGCCCTTTCATCTGAGGATCTGAAAGCACATCATAGTCTGGCTGTTGACAGCTGAAAAAATTTTAGGGTTATTTTTTTGTTTAGACATTCTACACACACACACACACACACACACACACACACCCGCCGCCACCACAACTTTTTCAGGACCTTTCAATTTAATTAGAAATTTGTTTCTTAATAGGAAATTTTCAATCAATCTTGAAAAAAAACCCAGGAATCCTGACTCCTGGGGAATACTAAGCAAAGGTAATGTATGAATATTTTCCTTCCCCAAAGAGATATTTGCTGGAAACCAGCAGGTGTGAGAAACTAAATTAATGTTTGCATAGTTTGAAGTTCTAGTGTACCACTCTAGTCTCTCTTGCAAATTCAGGAGGGGCAGAGTTGTGAGATGATTTGTGGGTATGTGGAGCGATAAATATGCAAATAAGAACCCTGTGCAATTTTAATCAAAACAGATTGCAGCAATGAAGAAATGGAAGTGTTAAAAAGTATCTCAGCTGTCCTTCTTAAAGGAGGCAGAAGGCTGATTAGATTTACTCAGACACCCTCCACATGTCATGACTTGGAAATTAGACATAAAAAAGGCAGGAAAAAAAAGAGAGAAAAAAGGAAACAATTCCTCTCTAAACAGATACAGCCAACATTACAGCAGGAGGAGATCAAATATTGTCAGCATATATTGGATTCAAGAACATCTTGTTAAAATCTGCATAAAAGTAGCAATGGGCTAGATTCTGACAGAGGGGAAGACTCAGTTGGAGAAGAGCTATAGCCCTCTACAGAAAACACAAAACAGTGCAATTTTTAGGTTTGTTAATTGCTGACCCCAAAATAGTTTTCTGTGATCTGTTAACTGAAGAAACTTCATGTTTCAAGAATTTCCACCAAGGCGTAATCTGGCCATCTGTACCCTCAAGACTGGGGTATCCAGCAGTGCACGTGTGTAGGCACTGGCATCATCATATCATGGTGTTCTCCTCTTTATCTATTGCCATGCAGACAAAAGAGCCACATCAGGAATTTGATCTGACCTGGAATACTCTCTCTTTGCAGACACTGGGAATTTGTGTATTTTCTACAAGGAATACAAGCAGTGCTATTACAGAGGATTAATAAATTGAAACTGTCTGCCAGAGTGCATCTTTACAAGGCAAGGCTTCAAAAGATGCAACCTTTTAAAGAAAAAGTGTTAATGCAGCTTTGCCAAGAGCATGTGACTCTTGAGGCTCCAGGCATCTTCTCAAACACAAATGGATTAAGTCTGAAGTAAATTGAAATGTTCTCAAAGAAAGAGACTGGGGGTGGGGGCTGAAAGTTTTGACATGGCAGGCCAAAACATGAACAGTTCTGAAATTCATCATCGTTCACTGCTGTTTCCATACATTCGTAACTACAGAAAATAATTTTCTTTCCATTCCCAATTCCAACAAGGCAAAGGAATCAGCAGGATACTTAGTGTAGGTCAAACTACATTAAATCACAGTGGAGAGCAGAAATTCATAACAGTCCTAAACCATCAGTACTGAATCTTTCCAGCAGAAATGATCAAAGCCAAATTGTTGCTTTTTTTTTTTTTTCCCCTCTTTATTTACATTACATTCATTCTAAGGAGAAAAATTTTAAGGCAGCCAAATCTAGAGTAATTCACAAAATCCATTGTGTTCCCCAAGGGTCACAGAGAACGCGTGTGCAAATAAATGTTGCAACTGTTTCAACACCAATTAGACACCACAGGTATGAATAGGTCCCTAGGATGCAAAGCTCCAAAGGGAGAGAAGCATAATTCAGAAATTTTCTTCAAAGTCTTAGATTGACTGCATGAAGAGAAGAGGAGCATAACTACTGAAGAAGAAGAAAGAAGCTGATTCCCCCATTCTTAAAAGTTCTAACAGATAAAATGCAGTGTGATAAGCTGTAATCCATCCAGTTTCCAAGTTTCACTGTGAAGACTTAACTCTAATCTAATCTTCAAACAACTTCATTTCTACCTCCATGGCCAGTTCATGAAGAAAAAACATCCTGCATATACTCTACAGTTTTCTATATAAGAAATACTGCATCTGGAAAACCTGTAAACAACTAGGGACCCGGACTCAGTGATCCCCCACCCCCTTTTATAAATAGCAAAATGCAAAGGCAGTGATTGAAAACCTTTGCCACCCCATCCTGCTCCAGATTTGCAGATCGAACCTATTCCTGGATGTTAAAAGGAAAGAAAAGCATTAACCAAAAAGATCTTGCTATCTGTGGATGTCCAACAATAGTGAAAAAGAGGAAGAAATCACCCTTTGGAACAATTGCATGGAGAAAGAGGCAGAGAGGAAACAACAGGGAAGGAAATTTTAAACCGCTTTTTTTTAACTAGGGAAGTATGTAGTATAAAGATACAAGGTGGTATAGGTACTAAAATCCACTTTCTGTTACAGAAGTGATTCAGTGATGTCCATAGCCCCACAACAAGGGCCCCACGGCATCCATGTCTGCTGTAGGTGTGACAGAAAGCCTTTTCTCTGAAAGATTTTGTAATTATAGTGGACAAACAAAGTGTCATTCCTCCGCTTTAAATATGGAAAACTCTGACACAGAGAGGGTGGCACTGAGACACATGAGCTCCTGTGTATGTTACCCACTGCAAGACTGAGGAAGCTGATCCAGCTTTGCCGAGTCCCATCACAGCAGTTCAAACACAAGCACCTCCCAGAAGGCATTTATATCACCTTATAGCACCAGATCCTAATACCATACTTTCCTGTTCACAAGTTTGCCTTTATGACTTAAATCCTTTTTATTTAAGGGCAAACTGGCAGTTTGTGTTTGATGTTGGTAAGCATCCACAACTCGGAGCTCTGGATACACCCTGAAGCCACCTGTGTTTGTTTCATCTAGTGCTGGCCCTGCACATTTAAGAGCAGCCCCCTTCATGGGGCTGAGAACTCTTACAGATAAGGGCACTTTGAATGCAGAGGTGGGAACTGATTTGCACAGTTAATTCATGATTGATTTCTGAGCTCTCATAGATTAGACTTTTCATGTGCAGAATGCATCTATCATATGTTCTGAGGGCCTTGCCCGTGCCACTGGAATTACTAATAAAAACAAAAAAAATTTTAGATTACCATAAATGAACCCTACAGTAGATCCAGGTGATCACTAGAATTGCAATCAGATTTATACCTCAGGCTGTTTCAAAGAACAGCAATTGAAACAAATATACAGATATTTTTTGCCCCATCCAGCCCCTGAGGTCCTACATTAAACATCACTCAGCTAAGCATGAACTCTTCACTCCAGTTTATTTTTCATCTTTGGCTTCAGCTCTAAGATGACATTTCTACTTTGGGGAAGCCGTGTAGTTTCTGGTTCACAGATCCTACCATACATAATCTTTAAATAAAACCATTTGGATTCATTTTAGCCTCCACCCATTCTACCTTGGCTGAAAAGCAGCATATAGACAGGGCTTTGCCAAGGCTGTTTTGGAAGGAATTTTAATTAATTGCTTTGTGTATGTCCTGGTTTCAGCTGGGATAGAGTTAATTTTCTTCTTAGTAGCTGGTACAGTGTGTATTGGATTTAGTGTGAGAATATGTTGATAACACACTGATGTTTTAGTTGTTAAGTAGTGCTTATCCTAAGTTAAGGATTTTTCAGTTTCCCATGCTCTGCCAGCGAGCAGGTGCACAAGAAGGTGGGAGGGAGCATGGCCAGGACAGCTGACTCGAACTAGCCAAAGGGATATTCCATACCATAGGATGCCATGCTCAGTATATAAATGGGGGGAGTTGGCTGGGAGGGGCCGATCGCTGCTAGGGGACTGGCTGGGCATCGGTCAGAGGGTTGGGAGCAATTGGATTGTGCATCACTTGTCTTTCTTGGGTTTTATCTCTCTCTCTTTTTGTTATCTTCCTTCTTTATTATTATTATTATTATTATTATTATTATATTTTACTTTAGTTATTAAACTGTTCTTATCTCAACCCACAAGTTTTGCTTCTTTTTTTTTGATTCTCCTCCCCATCCCACTGGGAGGGGGGAGGAGTGAGCAAGCGGCTGTGTGGTGTTCAGTTGCTGGCTGGGCTTAAACCACAACACAATTTAGAATTTAGCAAAGGCTCATATTTCAAAGCCATCAGCATGACAGTGCCACAAAAGGGGAAGGAAAAATAACCCACTGAAGCCAACATCCATAAAAATGTGAAAGAGCTATGGTAAATTCTGAATGATAAGCATAAAAGGAGCCCCATGAGAGACTAAACCTTCTGTCATACAGTGACTATTTTGAGTTAAATTAGCATGATTATTCCATTATAAACTACTTTGTTTCAAAAGTTTTGTACTCTTAGCCATGGAAAATCTCTCTAGGTCTATCCTTGTTCAGGATCTCAGAGAGAGAACAGACCTTCCCAAACTAAACAATGAGTTTGGCTGTTTTTCAAAGCAGAGCAAAAGTTCAGAGATCAGAGGTGGTCTTCTTCCAGTATCAGTAACACCTTTGATCAGTAAAGTATTAAATATAATGAGCAAGTCTCGTGAATTAAATTAAAAATTAAGTCAGCTGGCAAAGATACAGCTGGGAGAAAATGCCTGCTGAAAACATGCAATAATTAAACAGAAGTGAAAAACAGATTATGTGATGAGGTGCCTGCAATAACAGGATATTGAACTCAACAACCAAGAGGTGCCTTCCAGTTTCATAGTCCTAAAGACTTTTTTGATTTATGTTTCTTAGGAATTACCTGGCTGATGATGAGAAAAGCAAAGAAATTCTGCCTGAACATACTACTGCTGCTATTGCTATTCCGTTGAGAGCAAAGGAGCAAGAACTCAGAGGAGAACCAGGCGTGTGGAAATGGCACTGTGCTGGGACTTGTGAGATCTGAGATCATTCCTAATTTCTGGCATGAGTTTAGCCAAGTCAGTTATCATCCTGATTTCTAATAAGTCTTGGGAGATTTGCACCCTAAACAAAGTGCAAATAACTAAACTAAATTGTTTAATTCTTTTTATGTTTCCAATTATTCCTCTAGAGACATTCTTCTGTTTATCCAATATGAAAAGACTTTCTGTGCTCTCAATTTTTCTGCCTAAGTTCTATGATCTTCATGCTACAAGTTATCTCTTAATGCTTTTATATACTACCTATATTAGACGAAGCCCCAAGTATGTTAAACAATAGTAGCCAAGTGGCTACAGTTCTTAATAAGGTTTAATCACAGTCATCTTCTAAATAGGCCACAGATAGGAGACAAGATTGATGGTGAAAAAGGCAAACTAAATGCCTTTAGAAATTATACAATGTGGCTAGAACAGAGCTGCTCTGAAAAAACTACCATGGTTTTTAGGGCTGCTGGGTATAAGATACTCCTGTTAAGGCCATGCCTATGCAATTATTTATAGAATAAACTCAATGCTTCCTTTGGAGCCATTCCAGAGACCCGACACCATTGGAGGAAATTAAATAACAAACCTGTGTTTAACATTATTAAAAGAAGATTAGTCTTATGGAAATGCTTTGTGTTACTATAAGGAGAATTCCATTTGAAGTATGTTGCGGGGGCGGGGATGCAGCAATGGCCCCTGCTGTAGTTTGCACAGCCAGCAGTGCAGGGCAGCAAACAATGTGGCAGAACATGCCCACCTCCTGCTCTGCTTACTGCCCAGGCACAACTCCTGCAGGATGTGTGAGGGGCCACTAACCCTGACCGTTGCCTCCTGCAGACAATTTCAAAGTTGTGGGTTTGGGCTGTCATGCTAAAAAGCAACCTGCTGTCCCTTAAAGAAATGTAAAGGCACAGCATGTATTTTAACATGATGCTCTCATAATGGCTTGATCCCTCACTTAATCAAAATGATCATGAATATCAATTGGACAACCTCAAGAACAAGGGTCTGCAACATCTGTTGTCCCACCAACAGGTATAACAAGTGTTACATGGAATTCACATTTACAGGATCAGACCCTAAGGAAATGGCATCTGCTGAATCCTAGAATATCCCAGCTTCTCTTGGCTTGTGTAAGAGCCTTATAACTATTTAAACGCAGTGGTTTATATGAGAAGCATCCAACGTGGCATTACGTAATAGTTATATATAGCCAACCAGACACAGGAAGAGACCCATACTAAACACAGGAATCCAAAGCTCTTAACTCATTTTTGGTACCACCAGAATTAATAAAATTATCTGAGTTCAAAATGAATGAAGATAATTGCTGAGTGACTTAGATGCATAACGCAGAATTAATCAGACCATGCTCATAACTTGATGTTTAATCTCTCATGTAATACACTGTTAAACGTGCGTAATTAGAAACAAATAAATGGTACATCACAGTTGCAGCTGCAGATGTGCTGCCTTCCATCATGCTCATGGGCTCCTGACTATGGATAATGTGGCTTGTACCAAATATGGTCCAGCCTGTGACTTTGCAGGATCTTGCCTTTTTAGTTAATTTTACTTCAACAACTGCAGAAGCCTTTCCTGACATTTCTTGGAGACCCTAAAGTCTCTGCTGCAATACCTTGTCCAGCAAAAGCATGCCACGGTGGGAGGCTGCACTGCTCTCTGTGTCCTCCTCTTCATTCACAGGGGCAATACAAGCTATGTCTTTACAGCCAGCCTGGGGTTTCAAAGCACCTGGCTAGAAATCCACATACTTCCTGAGAAGTGCCTACAACAAGGATATCCTAAGGATATCGATGCTGTCCAATATTAGGTGCTAGAGACCCTGAGAGCATCGAAGCAATACAATAGTGTCACTTCTTATGTATTAGGGAGGGATGTGTGCCACCTTCTGGCAAAGGGTTCATTTGGGGAGCACTGCGTGTGACCCCACAAGTGTTCCCAGAGTCAGCTCCTGGCTGCCAAGGCTCTGTGCACCCAACAAAACCAAGGCAGACAATGGGAGCTGTGAGCGAAAACCAGACTTGCTCCACGACTGCAAACCTGTGCCAGAGCTTGCTGGTTCCAGGAGGGCAACGGCCCAAAGGCACGGTCCAGCCAGCAGCTTTTGAGTGCACGGCCAGCTATTTGTGACCAGGAAGATCTGCTTCTTGTGCTGAATTTCCATACATGTTTAATCCCAGTGACTGAGGAAGACATTGGCAAAGCATATGCCCTGCCGAATGGAGGCGAATAAAGCACTTTGCTGCAAAAAGAGCCTAACATTTATTTTGGGTGTGCGATGGAGTCTGAATTCATGTGATAGAGTAATCCTGTCGATGAGGTCATGTGTTCCTCTGAAGGGGCTTCTTTGTAACCCGGGTTAGTTAGCAACGCTTTTTCTGTTATCAAGCATCTGATTAAACTCACAAAAGAAGGGTCTTTAAGAAACAGTCTCAGGCAGAATTGAGAAGTGAATAAATAAATTGGTGGTTTTTTCTTTTCATTTTATCTGACAGGAAAAGGAGAGAGGAATAAGATGGGAAAGGGGAACAAGAAAGGGATTCATTGTTCTCAGATGACAGAACAAAGGTCTTAATCTATTTTCAAATTTTCTACAGAGCCCAACCATGTGGCAGATACTAGTTATACACATCCATGCGGCAAATTTCACCTTGAAGGTTCACAGTGGACTATCCAAATAGCACAAGCCTCCTAGAAGCCATCCTATGCCTCTCACCACTGGAGTGACACAGCATCCACCTTCTTCAGTATGGAAATCCTTTACCAAAACACTGGGCTTTTGTTCCATTATGGGGGAGGTAAACTAAAATGTGCCCCCAATTTTTATTTGACGTGAAGAAAGACTTAGCCCTTGGATGAGAATATTTTTTCTCCTGCAGCTCAGACAACTTTTGTAATGCTTTGTAGTGGCAGGAACACCAGCTCAGTTCTGACAACAGGGAAAGAGTGAGTTACAGATCTTTACAAATTTCCCTTGCAGGACACACACCCAAGGTCAGCTTAGATTGTGAAGAAGAGCAAAGCTCAAGTTGTTTTGCTCTGATTTATCTGTAAGCACTCAAAGCTGCTTATAAATGGTAAGATATCTCCTGTTAAATACTTGTACTTATTAGAATTACATTATTTCAGATTAGTTATTTTGTGGCATCATTGATCCTCTATATTATAAAAAAATTAACTCAGTTCCTCTTATTCTGGATTATTTAATTCAGTATTTCCCTGTCCTCTCCATTGGATATCTCAGCAACCAGACAGATGTATGAAAGTTGGCTTTATAAAAAGAGCACTATTAAAGAACCGTGACCAAGTGATGATAAAGTAACAGGTACAACTGGCTGAAAGTTTTTACACATATTTTGCCATTGAAAGATGCCATTTTTCATTCGATTCTGAAAACTCAGCAAGAAGAAAACTAAAATATAGTCAGCAGCATTTCTGGAGTTTCTTTTCTCAAGAAAAAATTCCATCCTACCCTGAAAAACCTTTCTTTGAAACCAGTAATTTTTCTGCTATGGCTTGCTTTGAACAAAATGGCCTTTTTGAAAGAATAACCACCTCAATCATTTCTTAAACCTCCTTTTTCTAATAAAACAGAGCAGCCTGAACTTCAATTACTAAATGAAAAATATTATGAAAAATGAAACTACAGTGCTCATGCTCTCCTTCATCCCAGGACAGGAGGAGAAAGAGAATTAATCTTGTGTTCATTTACACCTCTAGAAGTGTAGAGATGAGCCCACATGGAAGTCAGATATGTCAGTGCATTTTAAAACACCTTTAGACACCAAACTGAATTTTCAGGTAGCAAAATACTTCAAAAATAGTGGTCCAAGAGCGAAGAGCTTTTTATTGATGGCTGACTCATTGTCCAATTACCTTCCTGTTTCTTACCATCTTTGAGGGCACTGATTCTTCAGTTTCCAAGGCAAGTTCTGTTTATTATACAAAAAAGTATCGTAACGACAGATAAATAACACTCCCCGTGCACCCCCAAGCATGTTTGGCTGGAAACCATCTTGGCTCAAGATGTGAAACAAACAGCTTGAAAGACTGGGAAAAAGAGAAGAAAGAAGAGCTGGGGAGGGGGCAGGGAGGGGGAGCAGAGGAGACAGATACTAAGATTTCTCAGTTTTCTAATTTGATTGTACTGTTCTGGTGTATTAGCCAACTCCACTTTCTCTTTTCCTACAAAGCATGTTAGACCAGCTGGTGAATTTGACCTGTGGCACTCCAGTGATTCACAGCAGCTAAAAATATGTCTCTGTATTATTTTTTTTAAAAATACAGTTTTTGTCTGAGGCAAAATAAGGATAAGATCATGTAAAAACAATGCTGTCAAATGAGTTCAAGGGAATAATGCAAACTGCAGTAGGTTCACTGAAGTAATGTCTCACATGGTTTATGCTGCTGCTTCTTTCTGCCTTAGAGGTGCAAAGCCCAGGAAATTAAAATGCTGCATCTATAAAATGCACAGGGTTTTTTTACAAATTAGGTTTATTCCCTTTATGATGTGAAGAGGTTAAACTCTGAATGCTGAGCTGAAAAAGCCAAACAAATGTTCATTTGGAGTAATATTTTTTCTAAAATACATCTCAGCTGACATTTACAACAGTGGCTTGTATGTTGGTGTGATTTGGGTCCTGCTATTCAGGCAACCTAATAAAAGGAGCGAGTATCTTCTGGATTTGTCCTGCAGGGACATGTGGAAGATGATGGCAGGCAAGGGAGAACACAGCTCACTTCTGTTCTAACGCAGAGTCTTGGTTTGTGGTGCTGTGAGGATGGATCTTTCTGGAGAGAAGAGACTCTCCTTTATGAAAATTGGGAATACAAACTGCCAGATGGACTTACTAGGGAGTCTGCTGCTGACATGGGAAAATCAAAATGGAAATAAAGTTTGAGATGAACCAATATATAAGGCAGCCAAAGAACATGTTCATCTGGGAGTTACAGTTCAATGGAATGGTGAGGCATAGACTGTTACCTTATAGGATCATTGCAAAGTGAGAAATGAATGGGTCTCCCACTGAATGGATTCCCCAGGCCCTGAAAAACTACTTCTCAACAGTAGTTGAGCCAAAAGCTTCCCAACCAAGGGTCTACCATCTCTGAGTCTTCTGAACTGTAACAAGAGAAATAAAGCTAAACAAAGCTGGCTTGTTAGGGCTGGACATGTGGAGTTCCCACAGAACCATGTGCTCTCGGCAGAGACTCCAGAAGTGCTCACAATCTAGGGATTAATAGTGTGGTCTTGTGGTTAGAACTGAGGACTAAAACTCAGGCATCCTGCACTGAAATTATTTTATAAATCATCTGGTGTGTCTCAGTTTATCCACTGGTAAAACCTCACAGGGGGAATGTATGCCTCAGTGAATTAACTATTCCAAGGACCTCACAGGAAAGGTACTGTCAAATCCCCATTTCCATAATTAAACAACTTGCTGAAGAATGCTATAAAATTGCCAGAACATACATAAGTTAAAAGCAAAGAACTGGAGTGTTATCCCCTGCAAGGAAAGGGAGAGACAGTCACAGATAGGGAAATGTCTTTTGCACTGAAGAAGAAAGTCTGACCAGAGATGTGTAGCAAATATGCAGACAGCTACATGACCGCTTGAAATTCTAGGGTAACAACAGACAATTGAAGACTTATTCTGAAGCCGAAACATAGGATGTGCCGAGCCAATTACCAGAATAAGAAGATGAATCCATAGAAATAAATTATAAGGTTAACAAAACCCACAGAGAAACACACCAGAAAATTTGAGAAAAATCTGCAACTGAAACAAAATACATGGGCCCAGCAAAGATTCTTATATCTACAGAACACCCTTTCATCTATAACAGTCTCCAGACATTTTATGAAATCAGAGCAATCATTCATACACACATGTACACACAATATTCCTCCATGATGAGCTGTATCCACCGTTGTGTAGCAACGTCTTCTGCTGTTAAACAACTGAAGTGATTCATGCTTTCAGACAGGAAGTAAAGAAGAATACTACATCCAGCTCAAACCACAGAAGGATTTTTATAAGCCACAAGAAACAAACTAGTTATTTTATGGGGCAGATTATTCAAATGTGTTACATATAAACTAAAAAAGAGAAACAGAATTAGACGAGGTAACTATGGGAGAACTAGCACTAACCCCATCTAGTCTAGCTCTTAGTGACTGAGATGAGGCACAAGTTAACAGGGAATTCAGTGTGTCCTTGGAGCTTGGTTTTTTGTTAAGAGCTCGGACACTTGAGCATCGATTTCTGGAAATGGGAACTCAGAAAAGAGAAACAAAACAAGCAGGTCAGTGGGGTGCTTTTGAGCTGCATTCAGACTCATGGCAGGGTGCACAGCAATCAGCCAAGTAGAGCAATTTGCTACAAACTTGAGAGAGAGAAAGAGGAAAAAAAAAAAAAAAAAAAAAGAAGGAAGAAGACAGGACTATGCATCTGCTAAATACTTTTTTCTCCCATCTGCAAAGTAATCTCTGTTCTTACTGGAGCTTTCAAAGCTGGAAGAAAAAATCCACTAGCAGATACAGCCCAGACAAAAACTGTGGATTAGAAACAGCAGGACACATCAGTGATGTGAACAGCAACAAAGACAATGGATTCAGAAAAACTGTCACTGTTCTAAAAACAGAAGCAGAACTACAGAAATGGGTCATCTCAGAAGGCCTCCGTGGAAAGCAGAAGGGATATATTCGCACCTTCCTTTTGCTTAGTTTCCCACTGAAACCCCCATTTGCACTTACAGCACAGAAGTGAGTTTTACCCATTAGTCTCCGAAGACACATGTAGAAGTCTGGACTGTTAAATGTGGAATTGAATTAGATCCATAGCAGAGCTGCCACAGACACTGAGGCCTAGATTAGTGCCTTTTCCAATATAAAACCCCCCTTTCACAGCAAAAGTAACTTTTGTGCATAATCTCACAGCAGAAATCATTCTTGCCTCCTAAGTATGTACTGTACCTTTTAATAAATCCTTTCCTAATAGCAAAAGCATTTGCTTGGTCTCTTGGCTTTTTCCTCCTCATAGCAAAGACACAGAGCTGGAAAAGATCTATGGTTTTCTAAACTTGTCTTTGGAAAGTTTCTTTGCCAAGTTACACTTTGTCAGGAGCTCATTATTTTCTGGGTAGACACTGGAGACTTCACTTTGAATTATTTTGAGGGCTTTGCTGATGCAGTTTCAGACTATGAGGTTTGTGTGCTTTTCTGCATGAATCACAGCAACTTAAGTTCATTCAACATACAAAGCCCTGCTTCATTTCCAGACCCTTCTCTACAGTGTTTCTTCCAAAACCACCTATAGGTTTTCCAGAGCTTATTTCACAAAGTTCTAGATGGTTTTGTGATGAGATGGGAACAGCAGAAATTCAGGACTTCTGAATTTTCTTCCCACTCCTTTCACGCTGAGCAAGAGTTTCTAAGAACAAAGCAGCAGCCAATTCTGGAAATAGGGGCTTGGACAGTCTCATTTGTCTCTAAATTTCACAACTCAGGCATCAGACATCAGCTTTTCCACAGAGGTAGGAAATTAACTATCAATACTCTTGATATCTATAATATGAATAGGTGAATAAATAGGTGATCTGCTATAAAAAGCAGATGCCAAATTAATAAATTTACCAAAAATATTAGTGAAAACTATGCAGTAGAAAATAGGATCTTTGCATTTATAAGAATCATAAACCATTGACCTATTCAACAAATACTCACATAGTGTACAAGTGAATAGGCTAAGCACACTGAGACAACATTGCTTTGTACAGCATCTCCGATGAAGCTGTTTTTTAAATTTCTCCTGGAGGTCAAAAGGAAGAGGTTAGCTAAAATTCCACTCCATACACCCAGCATCACACTTTTCCATATTAAAAGTGATCTTAGCTGAAGAAATGTCACATACAGAGGCAAGTGATGTGGAATTCTTTTATTTTAATGACTTTGCTGTAACTAAGAGCACAAATAATCTACATGTATATTGGTCTGGAATAACAAAAAGTGTTTAAGTAGTATGAATTGCTACAGACGATATTGGTCAGCAGGCAGCAGGATACTTTCAGAATTTGTTGTGGTTATTTGCAGGCAGTTTGTAATTTTACTTTGATTTAACCATATACTTATTCAAGCACTGCAAATGACATCTCTAAAAATGTCTCAGAACTCAATCTTAAAAGCCTGTACTGTTCTTGGCAACCAGAAATATTATTACTTGCCTCCTGTCATTAGCAGACTTCAGTCGTCATCTTAAAAGAAGCTGGGGAAACATATGGGTAACCCTTCCCCAGACAATTCTTTGCTTTTAAATCAATTATTAGTTTACTTGGGCGGCTTTTCCTTCCCGCCAGAGCTCCTCTGTCCTTGGTACTAGCATCCGAAATGTGCAGGAATGTGCACATTTTTCTAACTCACAAGACCACAGAAGGAGTTCCTTGAAATCTAACTTCCAGTAATAGCCCCCAGGCTAGATATCTGCTTGGCCTAGTTCTGTCAGATGTGGTAGCATCAAGAATTTGCATCTTTGGCAACCTAGGGGAGGGTAGCAAGCTCTTAGTAGAACAAAATATATAATGAAGAGTGAAGATGGAGTGAAATCAACCATGGCTTGGCAAGACAAAATAGAATATAAATTAGATTCACAAAATATGAAACAAATTGAGTGCAAGGCATTTGGAAAAAGACAGGAGACTGTTTCTAAAAAGTCCAGTCTAAGGATGTTTCTCAGTGCTCTGATGTAAAGCAGAAGCACGTATGTAATGTAATGGAAGATACAGACATACACAGCCCTGAGCAAGTGATTAGTCACAATGGCGACTGAACTTGGACAAAAATCTGTGCTGCTGCTTCAAAAGTCAACACATTGGGCACTGTTACACTAATGGGAGACTTGAGAGACCTCTACCAACAACGTCTGACCTCGTTCTCTTAACCCACAGTGACTTAAGACCTGTCTGAGCTAAAGTCTTAGCTGACAGCAATTTGAGCCGTGGAATAAAAGAAGGGATGTGGAGCTCAGTTATCCAGCAACAGATCTCCAGTGAAATCAATGCAATTGTGTCACATGAGAATTTGGCTGGCAGCCTCTGAAGTCTGCATAGGAGAAAACCATCCCCTCAGAAATGCAAGCTGAAGCGAAGCGGACAAGGAATAATACAGACAATGAAGTGCCACTCTATGCATGAAAAGTGCTTGGTGGATTCTAATTTCCTCTCTGTCAGACTAGTTTTATCCCCATGTTACTCCATGAGCAGTACTCCTGACCTGTATGAGCACAAACCAAATCAGATCAGGCCAAGGCATCACCTGCAAAAAGAAATTTCTCTACTATGTAATAAACAATATCAAAGAGGTGTACTATATGCATATCCAACATCCCATATTAAAGTGAAATAATAATTGCTTGTGTTAGCAGAAAAAGCTCTCTTGCTAGGTGAAACCACTGAAGTTAGACGCTGTAGACTCCATTTTTATTTAGACTAAGGCCCCCTTTTTGTCAATGTAGTAGGGCATATTAATAGGATATTAGGATACAGGATTATAGGATATATAAGACATATTTCTATTTATAGGAATTGCACATTTCTTACATCTAGTGTGAGTTTTAAGTATATACACAGAAATAAACAGAGTTTAAGGGTTTCTGCACATGTTCTGAGCAACATAAATAGTACAAAAGACAGTCAGGCCACAACCTGGAAAGCACTGTTTTAACTCAGGATCTGTTCCCTTTTCTTACAGATGAGACTTCACCCATTTGAATGGTGCCAGTGGGACCATTAGTAATGTGGAAATGTAATCACACCCAAACCTAGAGGGATCCCAACCAAATCAAAGCAAAATGAACTCTGTGTCCAAAATTACCTTCCTCAGCACTGACATGGCATTATGATACCAGGAGCATGGGGCTTCTGAGAACACAGATGGGGCAGTGACACTGAGTTCCCAGAAATGCAAGAGCCTAGGCACCATGTCCAGTGATAGGGAGGGCATGGACAGGCACACATGGCTGGATGGTAGTAAACCATATTTCCTTGCTTCTGCCAGAGACCCTGTCAAATCCCAGTGTACTACTACGAAGGCAAAAAATCAATGTATGAAATAATGGCCTGAGAACGACAGATAAAGTACAAATAGTGTTAATGCATTTGAGAATGACACTCTCTAGGTCCTGCATTCTTTCCATCAAACCTGGAACTGCAGCACCTGTAGTGCTGGATCACTGTGATTGACTTGCTAACCTGTAAAGTGTGTAAGTCTACATCATAATTAACACTTGGCAGCGGAAATATAAATTCCCTGGCTTGTAGATGGTATATCCTCCTATAAACACTTCACTTGGCCACCAAACTGGAAAAATAGATAGGACATTCATAAGGAGTTCTCACCATGGGAAATGCCAGCATTTTTTCCTGGAAACTATCTACATTGCCAAAATACTTCAATAAGAAAAATGATCTGAGACCTTTCCCTTAATATGCATCCTGTTCTCATTTGACTTGTAGTCTACAGTGTGCAGCATTCATTCTGAGTCAGACTTGAATTACTGTAGTACAAGCAATGCAGAAGGGAAGTACAAGCCACAAGTAAAGGAAAAATATGCATTACACTGTGTCTCACTAAGAGGAATGGATTGCCTACACATCACAAGCTACCTTTATATCTTTCTTGGCATAGACCTTTGTCACACAGCACAGAGAAACTATTTAGGAGGATTCAGCATATCCAAAAGAGGTTGGCTTTCCAAAAGAACCAGTAAAAACAAAGAACCAGTGCAAAGTGGACACTGAGCTCCTTTTGAAAGCCTAACAAACTGACTTCTGACAAAATGAGATAATGCTGGGCCAAGAAAGAAGATGACCACTAAAGTCTTGTACTGAAGTGTACAACACATACTGGAAGTGAACCTTTCCTGTCCAAATAAAGGCTTTTCATCAAACCAAAGAGGCAGAAAACCACAGTCACAAGAGTGTTCAACTCACAGTTGGCTCTCTCACCTGCTAACCCTGCATCCTGCCTTTGAGACAAGCCCAAAACTGATTGACAAAATAGGTCTGTTTCCAGTTCTTTTAATTTCTTGGGAATGAAAAGTGAACTCCTTTCTTGGAAATAAATCTTTTTTTTAATCCCTTTCCAGCAGGAGTTCCTTAACGGTGGAAATAACTGTTTAGCCAGTTCTGATGGGCACACAGGGAAACAATCTCACAGTTTAATTTTCATTTATACTCAGAAGAAGATATTTACTTCCCCTTTTAGCTTTGTGCTGCCAGAATGGTGTAAAAGAGTGTAAATTTAAAGAAGAATCAAGATAGTTTAGATTAATATTACAGTTAATATCCTAATCCCATAAGAAAATTAGCATTTGTAATTTTAGGTTTATGAGCTTATGTCCGGTGCATCTTGGGATAAGGCACGGACAAATGCTCAAGTACTTAGTTGAAGAAAATCATTACAGTGGAATTTCCTCAGGCACCCAGTTTCAGACTCCTTTGAGTATCTTGGCCAATGTCTATACACATACAGTCAATGCTACAGCCTGGCATGGGGAAGAGGCACGCTGCTACAGTAGACCTTTGTTGTGCCTATGATTCAAACAATTGTTTTTAAAATCTGTATTAAAGATTTCTGTTCTACCACCCTGTACTTTCTACTCAATTACTAAAAAGAATATGTTTTCTAAGCATGAAACAATATCATTTTTGTCAACAGTTTGGAAACCAAGCACTTATATGAATTGAAGAAAGCTTCCTTTCTCTTCCCTGTGCAGTTCTGGTTATGGGGGAAGAGCTTTCTGTGTGAGTAATCTTTCTAAGTAGGAAGCAGAGCTCCCCTATTGCTAGGGAAGAATGGACCTCCAGTAGGCTAATATGTGATGGATGACTGAATGCAAACTTGGCAACGTTGTTCCCCGCTACCCAAAGAATACAAAATGCCACAGGCTATTCGTACACAGGGACTCTCTAGTTGGAAGTTCTGAAAACTTGGCAACATCCCACCTTAATTTAATTGAAACTACAGTGGCAAGACAATTAAGGATGTGAATTTGGAGAAAGTTCTTGCAACAAGATCAACTCAGGATGAATTTATCTTTGGTGATTGACTCATGCATAAGCCAAACAAAAACATAAATGGAGAGTTATTCTCATTGATTCCACAACCTGAGCAGCAAAATCTCACATTTGTTTGTGAGGGATACTTTACGGGATATAATGTGTATTAACTAGCATACTTTAAAGTCTACATCCAGATATACTCGCTGAAGCTATAGGGGTTTGTTGTTGTTGTTGTTGCTGTCAGCAACAGGATATGCAGTATACAGGAGAGAGAGAAAGAAATTATGCATACAGAAATCCAGTAAAACATTACATTAAGGCCATGTCTAGTTATAAGGGCATGTATATCATTCCAGTAAATGTTAAAAACAGACACTAAGTTATTCAGACTTTGTCCTTTTAGCAGAAGGATCCCTATTATATTCCTTCTTTCAATGCCTGAACACTTTCTGCTGGATCAAGAGACATCTCTTGTCAGGCAGAATCCCATTCTGACTCCTCCTCCCCAGTCTGCCCATTCCGCACAGTTTAGTTACATCATACATTGAAAGATTTCACTAGCTGGAAGAATGCCCAGCTTTTAACTTTTCCCACATGTGGAAGGCATTTAACTTCAGCTCAGATTGGACAGAGGGTCGAACGCACAAGTGGACAGTAAGCACTGAGTTAGGGGAAGTTTCACACTTGTATAAACCCCAGAGCTCGGTGGAAACTGAGACAGCTCAAGATTGTCTCTCAGGGTTGTTCATTTTCCTCCTTTCCGGTAGTCCCATTCCTCAAAGAACTGCCTTCTTCCTTCTTTTTTCTTTCACTACACAAAGAACTTTTTTGAACAGTTAATAATGGCAATTGTAAGTTCTTTGTGGCAGAGAGCATCGCTTATTATGTCTATTCACTCTTTCCAATACAATGAGACCCTAAAATGCTGTAGCAGTAGTAACAACATCATCAACTTCTAATAAACTCCTACACAAAACCAATAGAAGCCATGGACAGCAAGTACACTTTGGTATCAAGCAGTTTAATGAATTAAATTAGATCTTATAAACTCAGAAGTGATCTGTACGCATCCCTTATTTTTCAGCTCTTGAGCTCAAGTTATGATGTTTCCTCTCCAGAACTTACTAGTTACTAGTCCTACAAATTTCTTGCACTAGTTTTGTTTATTTCTCAGCCTGGGTGATGATAAAATATTTACTCATTAACTTAATACACTCTGATTGCTATCTTCCTTAGTTTCCTACTTCGGTAACAAAGATTTTTTTTCTGCAATATTACATCAGTGACCTCCTTAAAACTACTACAGGTGGCTATTACATTCTAGATTAGTTTCCGACTTCTGTAGTTTATAACCACTGGTTTTGATAACCGAGATCAGTCTTTGAGATAGGTGTGCTAAATTGACACCAGAAATTAAGTCTGAGAAAGTGCATGTTGGTAAATCAGAGCACCATTTTAAAGCCCAGTATCTCAAACTGCCACAGTTCAAAACAAATGCCTTGTAATTGTTGGAAAGCTGAGATTTCTAACTTTCTAGTGATATAAATCATCCGTTTCTAAGCCTAGAGCTTTATGAGACACTGGACCTTAAAACTGTCAGTGGTCCTTCAGCTTAGCAGACTGCGATGGCATGCGTCCAAAGATGAATATATCAAGTCACAGGCTTCAAATTAGAGTAATTTTTAACCACTCTGAATTTCTCAAGTTTCAATATATGTTACACAGGTAGGACAGGTAAATGTGTAGCTGATAATGAAGCAGACACCACCCTCTGCATTTACTCTTACTTCCAAATGTAATATTCAACCTAGACAGATACCAGGGTTCACTAATGGAAACAGCCAACTGAAAGAACACTGTTTCTCCCTTACAGATTTGCCGATACAGGACATCCATTTACACCAGACAACTATTATATAATCCAGTACCCTTCATTGCCATTTAGCACCAGTCAAACCTCTGAACACATCCTGCAAAGATAGATGAACAGATGTACTGTTGTGTTGTAGGAGGAAAATGGCAGAGAATTGCACAAGCAGGTCTAGTATTTCAAATGGTTTTGCCAGAGGGGATGAAAGGGTTAAAGCTCTGGCTCCAAAGCAACATCACTGTTTCAAATGCACACCTGCTTCTCAGTTCTGCTTCACTCTTGAGAAGGATGAAAAAGTCCTGAGAAGCACAGACTCTGCCATCTAATCTCATTTTTTTATCAAAAAGTGAACCAATACTCAAGAACAAACTTTTGACAGCCTCTTTACAGCAAGTCAGAACATCTTCATACATGAATAGTCTTTGGCTTTTTTTGGATACTTTATAAAAAGCAGTAACATGAAAAATAAGCCACCTGATTTGAACTTCAAACACCTTTAGAAATTATGTTCTAGCAACGGGGTATTTAAGTTCAAGTGAATACCGAGGAGAAATCATCCAGTCTTAAAGAGTTGAGATCCAAAAAAAAAGAATAGATTTCCATTTACAAAAGATGTCCAGCTAACACAGTTACTCATAATTTTGTGGAGCACTTTTTAGCCTGAGTTTAGGGATATTCCCAGTAAGTTTGGCATCATTAAGCATCATTTCAATGGGAGAATTGGATCTGGTTGGTTCTCTTTTCTTATGCCTATCACCACAGTGTACCTGGATAAGATTTCTTCAGCAGAATATCAGCTTCCTCTCCAAATGAGACATGACATTCTAATCTGCAGGCTGTACACTTTTCAGCAGATCCTTTGGCTCTTCTACAGCTTTGGAAACACCGATAAAGTAACTGTAGTTATAGGATTAAAGACTGGAACTTGCAAAGAATTTTCTCTGGGCAGAAAGGAGCCAGAGGATAAAATTAATGAGAAAAAAATATGGGAAATGAATAGCAATTTCCTGAGGATAGTGACTGTGATAGGGTCAGTGACAGTGAGGGCAAGCAGTCCACTGTACAGCATCCCTCTCGCTCTGCCCCTTTTCAGCTGCTACTCACCCTGCTCCCTTCAGAGGCGCATCCTTTCCTGAGCAATGGTGCAGAGGTGTAGCAGCTGCAAAGGGGATGCACTGGGAACACCCTGGTAACACTTTCAAGTACTTTCAAAATTCACTGCCAGGGAAGGTGAACTGCAGATAAACTGATTCTCTTCTTTTGACTAAACAATTTGATTTGATCAAACATTTGCTCCTGAGTTCCTAATAGCAGTAAGAAAAAACCCAAAAGGCATCATAACCTTTTTCTGCAAGTCTTCCTAGAATTCAAAGGACTGCCGCTAGCCCCCACTGTCCAATTCATTCTTGGACTACAGCACACTTAAGATGTCACAGTTTTAAAAGGCAAATGAACAACCCCAGCATAATAAAACAAAAAACACATATAACATTAATCAGGAAGGGTGTAAGATTAATTCCCATTATTTAATATGATTTTTTTTTTAAATAAACTGGGAGAGAAAAACCAAACACAACAGCTTGACAATAAGGCTTTTACCCAGTCCATAGAATTGCATGCACCTCATTGGTTTCTATTTTTTTCATTAAAGAAAATCTGATAAATATCTTTATTATGCTTTTTAATTTTATAATGTCTCCAGCGTGCAAGAGGATGTCACCATCATTTCAATCTGAACATAACTTTCTCCTGCATAGTTTGACACAGACTTTTCAGAAGTTTAGAGTAACTGCCAAAAACTATCTCCTAGTAGTCAAAGAGCAAATCAAGCAGGGAAAGCTCTGCAAAGGTGATGTAACACAAAGTTTTGAGTAAGTGGCCTTAACCCCTAAGTGAAGCTAAGTGCGATCACCTTCTCCCAGTCAGCTTCTGTATTTTAAGCCAGTTTGAGCCTAACTGGCAAGTGCAGACACAGTCATGCAGAAAATCTCAGTGCACAAGGGAGCAAGTAGTTAAGACACACTGTAAAGCAAGTGTCTCCATTTTTCCATGATGATGGAGAATTTCACCCTCCCACTCCCCAGAACCCACCCATTTAAGTACTGGTAATAAGATACCAGCTGAATCTTCCTTTGTCTTTTGCTCCCCACTGCAGACTAATGTTACCACACTTTTAAAAGAAACTGGAGCCCAGTGGGGGCGGGGAGGAAGGTGACAAAGGCTTCGGTGCGAATAAGTGTGCAGACAGCAAATTAAAAAGGAAAAGGGCCTGACTCTTTTCAAGTCATACACAATAGCATAGGAAGAGGAGTTACCTGGGACGTTTAAGAACTGTAAGTGGATTTAGGCTGGTACTCGAGGTGAGGATGGGGGAAACTTATTACTTCAGTAGCCAAGAGGAAATCCCAGATCTGATTTTCTACCCTTCCTCCCAATTAGTTTTCTAATTAGGTTTCTGACTATATTTCTGTAGATGTCCAGCATTCAACTAACTCATCCTTCCTTCATTCATTGGATCAGATTGATGTCATTGAGACATTTCTTACATTATTACTACACCGGACAATAAAGACAAACTAAAGACAGGCATGCTCCAATTCAAAAACATTCCCTAATAAGATCCCTGACTATTCAGACTGATAATCCTAACTATGAGGGTCATGACAGAATACTGTGTCATTGCAAACTTGTGTGGGAGAAGAGCTCCTGATTTTTTAATTCAGGAAGGAAGCAGACTTACCTTACAGACTCTGACAGAGATTAGATCCCGCTGTGAGCAGTCTCCATGAAATAAATATGATGTTAAAGTCAGCTATCGGCTTCTGACTTTGTTGCCGTCCTGTCAAAACTCAAGAGAACTTGCGTTGTCTAATTTTGCGTGTGAATGTGTGAAAGACAGAAACGTTTGACAGTAAGGCAAACTGGTCAGATCAGCCAGATTCTGCTGGGTTTATATAGCTGAGCTGCAAATCCTGATCCTTGGCTCATTCCACTGTAATAGGACGCCTGAAGGCATTTTTTTTTTCAGTTTTGCTTTAAAGGAACAGCCTCTCTCTTTGGCTTAGCTTCTGAAAGACACACACGCACACTCACATACACACACTGTCATACACAGGCACACACACAAAAAAGAATTTGCATGCAATTTATGGCTAAAGAAGGAAACCCCTGAACCATTAAAAAAGAAAGTCATCTCAGGGCAAATGACTCAGAAAGCAGAATATTTTCCTTACAGCATCAGCAGAGTACATTATCAGGAGTTTTAATCCCCTCATCCCCATTATTTTAGCATTGCGAAAGAGTAGCAAATTTAAATAAAATCAGAGGAATCACAAGCAGGATTTCAATTCCAGAAACTCCTACAGAACATAATGGGTGTAATGTGCAGCTAGCGTAAATCGACCCCACTCCACTGGAATCGACTGAAATACTCAGATTCACACAAGCTGAGAATCTGGCAAATCCCCACTTTTTCAAGATTGTGATCTCCTTTGCATCCTTTTGCACTCCTGCTCTCAAGAGCCATTGGGAGAAGAGTGGAGAAATCAGGAGAAAAGTCCAGTAAGCAGAGTCCTAGCCTAATTCATCATATTAAAAAAAAAAAAAAAAAAGATAAAAGCCCAAAGAGAATGACACAGGAGGGATTCCCTTTCTTCTCAGATCTGATAAAAAGAGATTGCATGGCTGTGTGTGTGAAGATAATCCAGCCACTTTTGTGAGGTTTATGGTTTCTGAGTCATTGCATTCTCTCTGCTTCCCACCCCAGAGCTATCACACACAGAGTGTTCCTCCAGGACCTTTTCAGGGGTGTTTGTTATCTTTGACTACCCTTGAACCTCAAGCTTGTGGCGAAAAGTAAAGATCACGGTTAAAGGATTCTCACTGACACTCATGTCCCTCCTACCTGATACTAAAAATCTGCTTCTCCTTTGCCTACACCCCAGCCCAGTGTTGTTTTTCTTTTGGGTTTAGGGTTGGGCTTTTTTCTGGGGGGAGGGGAGGCCACTGGCACAGGGGGAGAGAGGAAGATTAATCTTTAACTTTCAGGTCTATCTTCTAGTATAAAAGATGAAATCACTCTTCTCTTTGATGATTTAGACTTACCCAAACACCTCTGAAGACAACGAAAACACAAAGCACTACTCACCAGTTTCCACAGGCTATGGGACAGCCCAGTAGGAAAGTAGTGGGATGCTACTCAGGAACAAGGATACTCATAAGCATAAAAATTGATTCCCTGAGCCTCTCTGATCATGTTTCTTTCTGAATGTATCTCCTCCCAGCTGGCCTTTCTCAGGCTCCATGGACTCACGCATCACTTTCAGGATTTTTTCCTTTTTGCTGCTTCACAACCACAGCACTACCAGGAAGATTTGGCCCATCCTCCATATTTAGGAAAGGATGGGAGAATTCCTGACCCTGAAATTCTGAATCACCATTTTAGAATCATTATTTTTGGAGACCATAAATAGTAGAGATCTTTTGCTCACTGAACTACTTAAATTTTCTTTGCTGTGGCTTTCATACATAACATTGACACCATGTGTGTATTCTCTTGTGTCTAATAATATCGCTGAGCTCAGGCCAAGCTCCCTTCCTCAGCACATGGCACAAATTTTAGTCCTTTCCAAATAGATGCTGATGAAAAATCAAGCAAAAAAAAAAAAACCCAACCAACCTAAAAAAAAACCTCTTAGAAGTTTTTACAAATTATTTTTCAAGAAAACACATGCCGCTTCTCCAACCAATTACAGAAGTGTTCAAAAACCACTGAGATCAAAAGTTTTAGTAAATCAGTGATGTATCTGTATCAACCATTTATGAGCACACATTTCCAATTTCTGCGTTAATTTTTTGACGTGCTGTGTTTCACAGCAGTCATTCCCTAAGAGAAGAAAAGAGGCTTTATTGGAGGGAGGGTCAGAAATGTTAACTAATCCCTGGTGAAGGCATCGGATCCTCTTTGACTGCTGATTTCATAAAAGTAAATCTTGCTCTGGACATCTCTACTGGTCTCAAAGGCAATAGGGTTACTGTATACAGCCACTAGTAAGTCTCCAATTTTTGTGTGTAATTCTTCTCAGAATATTCTCATGATGGTCCTGGTACCGGCCCACGTTAGCTCTCTCCCAACTACATAGTCCTGTGAAATTCAATTAAAATGTGTACTCAAGGCCAAAAATTGAATGTGAGATGTAACATAATTTTTCCGATAAAATCTGATGGGGACTTAGAAAAAGATGGTTCCCCATACAATTAACCATTCACTGTCTCTTACTTCAGTAGTCCTTTCACATACATTTGCAAAACACTGTGTTTCATTGTCCACACCCAGAAGCCTAAACAAGATAGTTAAAGATTGTGTGTAAACTGTGGAAAGAAACTTGCAGGATTTGTTTTTGGAGCATTTGCTAATACTAGCATTTCTGCCAACAGTTGTTGAATCAAAATTTAAACTAAATTTTTCTCCAATAATTCTCCACCCACTTACCTGACTTCAAAAAAATATGCCATATGACATGAGTTCCAGGTAAGAGTTCAGGCCTGTTTTTGTTTTATCTTTTTGGGCTCACCCATCCTCAATCATACTCTGTTGCAAATATTGAATGATATACTGAGTCAGAAGCAAATGATAACATGACAGAACAGGGAAAATGTATTTTAATCAGAAAGACAGCTTTAGGTTGTGATCTCTAACAAGCAGGACTAAAACTGAATTCTGTGCCCTGTGGTATCTTCTTTCATTAGATAAATACTGATAGCAATTGAGATTTTTTTTAAATTAAAGGAACAGGGAGAAATCAAATTAACACTGAACTGCTGTGGTTTTATGCACTTACAAGCTCATATTACAGATTAATTTCAAACATGTACAGAAGATCATAACAGATAGACAAATCTAGGAATATCGTGATATTTATGAAAGCATAAAAGAGACAAACTAGTTTTTTGGAAAATATTAGTGAATTGCAAAAAAATATGCTCATTATTACCTTGGGACAGAATTTTTACAACATAGGTAATTAGACAGTTCCAATTTAATACCTGTGTCGGTTCACCCAGTGCTAGGAACAATCTACTTTGTAGCAGCATATTTGAGACAGTGAAGGCTGCCCGGAATATGAAGACATGAACGCGGGGGAATTAATGCTACTGTTAGTGTAGCCTGAGAGGTCTTTTTCCATGCACATAGTGCAGCCCATTTCAGTAACATGCAGTTGGGAATGCAGTGAGCCACTGGAATATAACTTATGAAACATAAATGGCCAGATGGTATTGCTTTGGGGCAGGGAAACAGATACTTGATTTGAACAATTTTGGGAGCCAGGAGAAGTATTCAGTGCCTGTGGCTGGAAGGAAGTGTATTTCTCATAGAAAACTAAACTTAGAGTAGAACGATCATCAAAAGCAGCACCCAAGAGCACGTCATGGAGACAGCCAAGCCAGCCAGTTTGAAAAACAGTACCAATTTAGTCACAATGAAATGCATCCTGTTGAAGACAGCTTGTCTTATTTAATGTTAAGACAAAGATGAAAAAATCAAGATTTATAGAGAGACTATAATATCACAGGATTGATCCTTCAGGGGACATGACTGTAAAGGTGCTCCATTCTTCCAACTGATACTTTTAGGTCAAGTAATTTCCAGACACATTCTGATACTTCTTCACTGAATATCCTTTCCCTACATTTTCTGTCTTTTGAGACCATATGCACAAGATTTCACTGGCACAGAATCAAGTTTGTAGTACTTTTGTCTTTACGTCTCCATTTCTTT
The DNA here is from genome assembly GCF_000737465.1 of Haliaeetus leucocephalus. Classification (NCBI taxonomy): domain Eukaryota; kingdom Metazoa; phylum Chordata; class Aves; order Accipitriformes; family Accipitridae; genus Haliaeetus; species Haliaeetus leucocephalus. Next base: position 8,793,864 of record NW_010972742.1, on the reverse strand, counting down.
GATTCCTTTATGACTGTAGCCAAATACAGGTCAGTTAATTCTAGTTCACATTGAGTACTATTCTTGCAATCTTGCTAAAACTTTGACTCTTGGGCTACCATCTTATCTGCAGCTTTTCAGTTGATTTCCTACTAATTTGCAGCAAATCATTATCCCAGTGCATTCACTGCTTCTTACTTGACAATCATTTGCAAACAGACTTCGATTTCTAGAAGAGCATTTGTTATATAGAATCACTCATTTCCCCAGAAAATATCCAAACTATTGCTTTAAATATCTGCTATTTGCAGCAATTCATGTTGCCTCTACACTAATATTCTCCCTTCCCTGATGCGATTACTCACAAAAAGAATAAGGGCTTTCAAGCACTGCAGACTTTTGGCTACTTGTCCAGTGCTTATATTTAGGTGAGAACACTAATTTATATGGTTATACATAGACCATCCTTTCCCAAATGTTATGAACACTGGTATGACCATGTCAAACATGCTGAAGACAACATTGCTTTGAGGCTGGATTGATTGTGATAATTGCAACATATGTTAAAATGCAGGAAAAGTGTCCACTGTTTTGGCATCAGAATGCAGAAGATCATTCTTAACCCAAGGGAAGTCTGACCTAAATAGACAAATGCAGAAACTGAAGGTACAAGTTTGCAATTACTGCACAGATGAGCACTACTGAGAACTTCAGTGGAACCAACTGCACGTGTAAAGACAGTGAAGTTGAAGCCCTATGATGACCATTAAAACATTAAATATCACACCAAACGCTAAATTACAAGAGCATACTTGTCGATTTTGGAATTTTTAAGAGATGATCCCCAAAAAGGAAAAGGAAATTTCCTCTATTATTTGAATTTATTACCATTATTATCATCAGGACATTTCCCAAGGGTTGCATTCATTCCCTAAATGAAGAAATAGGAAGCAGCTGTTTGAGGTCAGGCCCACTGGGCTTGTGTACTGCCTGTACTCAGGAAGACAGTTGTGACAGATAGGCATTTAGCCTTTCTTTAACTGTTCTTTTAAGAGCTAAGTATGTCTTGGCACTATTTGCATGACCTGGAAAGATGACAGGCTTAACCACAAACAAGAGGTAACTGAGCAAATGTTGGTATTTAATAAAGTTATTTCAAACTCTCTTATCACATCAGTGAAAAGAAGCTATGTGCCTGTTAAGGTATACATGAGAGTGGAGCCAGATGACTTGGGTGCTAATGCAAGGTCTGCCATGCTCTGAAAAGATGACCTTAATCAACTCTTTCCCTGATCAATAAAATAAATGTCCTTTGCAAGGTAGACATCAACACACTGATAATATACACTAGACAAGAATTTGTTGTTAGTGATAACACAAATAAAGATAATCTATGCAAAATTCACTCAAGAAAAATCAAAGCTTCATCAAAAAAAAAAGTAAATAAACAATAATAACTATGCCAGTACATAAATATTTTCCATCCAAACTGCTGGTGTCAACTCTGTGACACAGAGTGACTTCTAAAGTTCATAAGTATCTTTGGCTTTTATTATATTAGAAGTTTATGAGACAAAATGTGGCTTTCACTATATATCAAGGTAGGAAAAGTAACAAGGAAGACTATACCAAATTGCTGAGGACTGAGTGAGAACGTAAAGCTTGCTATTGTTACCGAAATCCGGAATAAAATTCCTTAACACCAATGTGACGTTACAAAGCAGGCTCTTCGTTTATTGCAGCGCTGGATGCACGGGGGATAGTTCCACGTAGCGTGCATGCCACAGCTTCAGCACAAACGGGTTATATGGAGTAATAATTACATATTAATCAGATTAATATATATATGCATAAAAATTATTATTAGTGATTATCATAGTACTGTCTACATCCGATCATGCGCAATGATGAATTCATTTGAGTCAAAGGGCAGCTTCCACGACCACCTACCCACTTGAGATTCTGTTGGCTGTCCTTTAAGTCCTTGTTCTTGTCCTTGTTCTTTGATCTTAAAGCTTAGTGCAATTTCAGTCACATGTGATCAATTTCAACATTGTTCTCATCTAGTGTATAGGAACATCTAGTCATAAGAGCAAAGAACTGCAAAACTTATGAGTAAATACTAGTTAATCACTTAACTACACTTTTGTAATTACCTCTATTAGCTAGTCCCCTGACTACACTTTTGTCTATTGTTTCAATCATCATGTTAGTTTTTAAACACAAAATTCGATAGAAAATATATGTTTTCTATGGTTATACATATCATGATTCATTGTACCTAACACAATTACCTATAGTTACAATTTTAACTTGTAAGTACAAAACTGATTTTTGTATTGTAACACTATGTGGGATGGTGTAAAGCTTTTATCAGCATGTTAGCATTACTCATAAGTGGTTAATCCATAGGTGACACAGGGAAAGTAACAACTGCTGTAAAGGTTGTATACCGTGCCACTTCAATTTGTATCTTCTAAGTGCTTGGGTTCATAAAAATACTTAAACACAATCTTCTATCCATCCCTAAATACTTACATGCACTTTACTGTAATCACATTTTTAAGATTATTGATGTCAAAATTACAGCTAATCACATTAAACACATCCTTAAATGTTTCGCTGGAACAGTTTCCCTACTGAAGCTTAAGTAACCAAATCAGCAAAGCAAAAGTCCGTAGTGCTTATTCATTCTATAGGAAACGTGTTCAAATATAATAACCATTATCAGTATACACCCTACAGTGATGAGGATTCCTAATGCTAATAAAGACTGAAGGGTGGATAGTTATACAACTCAAACAGACATGAGCACACCTAAGTACCCTTTTGTTAGAAAACATGACGCAGTTTCACCCAACTATCACCCAACTATACTTCCTGGGAGGAAGGTAGCCTACATTACCCACAGGATTGCTCTACGTAAGCACTCCCTTAGATAGAGATGGGGGCATCTAATGAACATCGTAGTTGAAGAATGTAGCTCTCCACAGAGAGTGATAGCAATGTTCCCTTGGTCTCTACCTTGGTATATCAAGTATGGTTTGTTTAATAAGAATCTGTCTTAATTTTTGGTAGGAATTTGATGGCACTTGCTACCCAAATGTCCTCATTTATGCCACATTAAGACCTCCCATATACCTCCTCCACACCCCAGCAAAAAAACCATGGACACTCCATAATCTTTGATGCCCTCCTGGATGAAGTGATGGCCTCAAGGGCCCTGCCGTAAAAGGTGCCTGAGAGAAACGCTTCTCCGAGTGAGATGTTGCTCCCAGAAAACACGTTCTGTCACTAAGAGACATGCCAACTGGTCACCAGAAATGGACCACTTGCCTAGCGTAAGCATGACACCACTCCTCTGCAGGAATGTACACCTGTCACATAGACATACCTTTGTTTGCTGCTACTAAATATAAAGTCTACTTTCTTAGGAAAAAGGAGAATGACAATTTAACAAGAAGATCCTTTGGTAGCTAACTACTTCCTTAAACGATTCTAATTAGTGTGAGCCATGCTGTGCTGTAACTAAAAGATAGAGAAATGGTTTAATGAGTTTAAGCAATATTTCGTCCTGACTGCACGTTTCATCCAAAAATATCAAAGCGCTTACACAGAAAAAGAATGAGGTGGGACCTTAAAGGTAATATAGTCTTTCTCTAGGGCACAATAAGTTATACCAAAACCAATACAGTTTAGTAAAACAGGCTTGGCAAAGAGTATAGCACTTTGGCGGGGGGGGAACTACACCAAAATTAAACATGATGTCAGCAGCAGAATAAGATATCAAAGAGAGGGTTCAAGGCTTTCTAATACCCAGCCAGAAGCCTACATGACAAATTTGACATTTTTCAGCTATCCATACCCAAATACACAACACCCCGATTCCATTATAATTCCTGCCTTTGGATGAAGGCTTCTATTCTGAGGACAACAGTGAAAAATTCTTTCCTAGGGGAAGGGGAAGGGAAGGGAATAGGAAAAGAGAAAAGCAAAAAGAGAAAAGAGATTATGGCTCAGTTTAGTCACTCAAGGTTCAGGCAATGCTGTCAATTAGTCCAAAAGCTGTACCTGGCCTGTTACCCATATCAAATGTACACATGAAACCCCATGCCAACATAACAAAAGAGAAGCTTTACAAGGATTTGCATCCATGGAGTTGAAGGTGGTGGGTTTGATAATCACTGTCCAGTGATGAATTTTTGCTAACTGGAGAGATGAGACCCCCTGGCTGTCAAGGTAACCATGTCCAACCTTTAAAGTAGAAACCTGGTTGCAACGGCTGTCTTAATCCTAAAGCAAACCCCTGACACAGGAAGACATTGTAGAAAAATGTGGCAGAAGAACCTCCAGTTATATACCCTCTGGAAATTAAGTAAAAGCTGCTGTTTACCCACATTTATAAACATCGTATCATGCATACCATCACTGGCATCCCTGTGAGTGAAGGTAAGCAAGCATATAGTCAAATTAGTATAGAAGGTAAGTATTCCAATCAATGTTCTAGCAACAGCATCCATAAAAGACCCACTTGAGGATAAGCAGACACACTGTATCCACCTAGCACAGTTTGAGTGGCTTTTATGAAGACAGTTCTGGTCCACTGACATAAAAGAGAAAGGAAAAAAACCATTTCTTTTCAAAGCACCCCTATAAGACAGGAAGAGCCCTGTTTGTACTTTGAGTCAAAAAAAAAAAAAAAATCTCTCCCAAACCCCAAAACCTTAGAGGAAAGCTGTCTATCTAAGTACCAGAAATCTTGAGCTGTGGTTGAGAAGACAGGAAATGTCTAAAACAACTAAAAACTACTTGTTTGTGCTGGCCCTAGACACTTATGTCTCTAGACTCCAAAGCATATCCTAAAATTGTTTTAAACTAATAAATCATGGTCACAGATTAACAAATAGGGATATTTAACCTCTCCACCCAGCTTTTGGGGATAAGCAGAAGATCAAGTCATTAGAGAAAGTCAGGAATCTGGCTGATGGAGAAAGGATCATTTGCTTTGCAATTCTTAGCCTCTGCAATCAGCTAAAGAGGTGAAAGATTCACTGAAAGAGTGGAGATAGAAGCCAGACAGCAGAGCTGTTTGACCTGCACAGTATTTGTACAGACCAGCCAAGCGGTTTAGTGTGAGAGTTGGAACTAATCTGTTCATTTTCAAGGAAGAACTAACTTTGGATGTTGAACCTCAGCTTCAAGAGCAATATCCCAGCAGCAGAGGGGAGGGGAGCTGGTAGGTACAATAGATGCATATCCTTGAAATATAATTCTGGCTTTCTCGAGTACTAACAAAGAGTCTTTTACAGTCACTTTTGCCTAATTGTTGCCTCACTTCTTGGTAATCTAACAAGAAACATGGCCAAGGAAAAGCAGACTTGTGAGAATTTCCACTTGACTCCCCAGCTCCAATCTTGTCGACTTTTAGTGAAAAGTGCTAATTAGTGTCTCCCTCTTCTGTTTTTTCTCAGAATTGCCCCCTGACCAGATGGGATATCATATCCAAGTTGTCAAAGACTGGCGAGGACCCACTGCACAATTAATTCCACATCACTCACAAGAGTCCTCAGAAATGTCCTGCCTGATCTAACAGTTCATCTCCAGTTTGCACCCAGGCATGAAGAGACAGCAGCATAGTCCTACCAGCCTGATTCCTGGCACTGCCCATTTTACCTGAGGTGTCTATCGACACAGCAAAGCAATGGGATCAGGTGGTGCTGGATCTTCATAGAGCTCTGATACCATTTATATGGCAGTGAGGGGGAACACAAGCTCCTTCTACACTCTCCATGTGTATTGCTCAACGCACTGCACTGTGTCGCCAGTGAGGTCACATCATAAAAGCAGACCAAAGGAGCAGAGGGAGGCCTTTTTTCCTTGCCTTTTTCCCAGCATTTCCGGTAGGAGCCCATACACCTCTACTCATATCCTGCATTTGGCTTCTTCTGGGACCAAAGGGAAACCTCAAAGCAGATGGGATTTAGCTTACTTACATTCTCTATAGCTAACTCAGATTTTATTAAACACAGCTGTAATCCCAGACTTCTTCAAATGGGTTAGCTCACTTCTTACACTGCTTCTGTATCTTTAGAAATCCAGGCTTAGCAATAATTTTGAGCCAAAAAAAAAACAAACCCAAAAACCCAAACCAAACCAGAGTGAACTTGTCAGAAGCATCTAAGTCATGAATTTAACAAAAAAAAAAAAAATGCAAGTTTGTAATTGAGCCCTAACCAATCCTTTCTTATTTCCAAGTTCTTCACATCTTTAATAGGGCAGTGTAGTCGACCCTGGACTGAGACTAGAGTCCATCAAATAACACGGCAGAAGCAAAATATACGCTAGAGTAAGACAGGATAATGCAAAACTGACTACTCCTTATACCAAGTGCCTTTCCTGCATTCTCTAAAACCCAGGAGCACCCTGTTATCTCCTCATAAGTTTGAGGCTCTCTTAACATCAACAACAGAGGAGAAAATTCAGTTTAAACCTTCTCTCTTGCTCATAACCATCTTTCTTAGCTTAGATTTAAGATTATCTCCCTTTCAGAGCTAGCAAACAAGGCAAACCTTCCACAACAGAATAATCCAAATCATTCCACATTGAAATAAGGTTGCTTACAACTTATTTATATGACAGCACAACAGCAGAAATCATGTGTGCTGCTTTTAGTCTGAATACAATTTTTTTTATCCCCATACTTCTGGAGTGCAAATTGTATGACAGTATTGTGCAAATACTCCTCTAAAACTTCATTTACAAAATTGAAGTTAATCGAATGCACAAGTTCAATTCACAAAAGAACAGACATTTCTTTTTTTCTTTTTTTTCACTATCAGTATCAATAATTTAATAAACTATGTTTTCAAAACAATAGTTTTTTAACTTTTTTATTATCCCAAACAAATGGCAGTTGCTGTCTATAATAAGGAATGCACAGAAGCACACAACTAAAATGGGGAACCAACCAAGAAAAAAAAGAATTCCTCTGCTTTAATCTGTCATCTCGAGAACAGCCCTGATTTTGTTAGAGTGCAATTAGGTTTCTCTCATCTAAAGCAATTTGTAGGGCAAACATTTGCATTATGAGAGTTCTTTCTACTGTTGTTGTTTTAAACTGCATTTATTCTGGCAAAGGCAGTGCCTCCCACAAGGCTGAATTCTAAAACCGATGCCTAGAGAACAGAGAGAGGACTCAGAACCTATATGGGTATCAGATTCCAAACATTTTATTTCTTCTTTAAAAGATTTTTACAGACACCATTATGCAATGAGGATTAGAAGTACTCATGTAACAGCCAGTGCTTTAGTATCCCAAAACGATCATGTCCAAGATTGCTCATTACAGTTAGGAAGTGATTCCATTTTGTAAAGCCAATAAAAGATACTCCATGTCATGAATTCCAGTCAATTATAGCCAAATTCAGCTCATGTCCTCCTACTGTGGTTTTCCACAAGCTCAACATGGTAACTTGCTACATGGTAAAGTTTGTATCTCACTACCTGTTGCTGAATAAAAAAAGAATATAAAAAAGAGCAGTGTGGTGGGAAACTTGGAATTCAATACATCAATCATCTTGGTTTTCAACTTGGCATTTGGCCAAGGTGCAGAAGCACTTACGGACTTTGCACATATTTCTCTGATAGCATTATGACTCCTCTTTTTCTTTTCTTTTTTCTTCTGTCTACATTACTAGTGTCTGTTCCCAATTTGCTGCGTAATGACGTGACACAGGGCTTAGGAACGTCCCCTGGAACAAACTACCAACCCCCACCGCCTACTGCAACTGGGAGACTCGTGGCTCTGACTTCATGGCACCCGGGACTAACAAGCACTGAGCTACTGCAGCAGCCCTGGCAAGAATAAAAAAGCAACCAGACTCTATACGTCCGCCCAGTACTGAGGGGGAAGTGAGTGAGGACAGATTTTCCGTTCTATAGCCAGAGGCCCATCTTACGGGAAATTTCAGTCAGTAAAAGCAAAATGTTACTGGAATGTTGCCTTCTTGAGCTTCCATGGAATTTTTTATTATTATTAAAATTCATCTCTTTCCCCACGGGGCTTGTTCAGATGTTGCAGATTGCATGGACTCTGCAAGATGCAAAAGGCCTTCTGTCTGGCAGTGTTACCTGCAGACAAATATCTGTTTCTAATTAGCTGCGGGTGTTCCCCAGCTTGCCCACCCCCAAGGCAAGCCAGGATGAAAGCATTTGGCAATAACAATGATATTGTCTGCTGAAACAAGGTGTCAAATAACTTCCTTTGCATTCAGAATATCCCATAAGGTAGCTGAAAAAGTGAGCTGGAGCATCTCAGTTCTTTGTGAGCAGCCACAACGCGAATAAACTGTCCTCTGTAGGCAGAGGATGCTCAGCCCCCATTGAGAGACTACCACGAAAAGACACTGAGCCCCCATTAAAACACTGACTGCTCTTCCTTTAGCTGAGGCAGCACAGAAAGGCTTCATGAAGCCAGAAAGCATCTTTCCTGTTTGTGTCACTTCCCTGTCCATGCTCCCAGATGTCAGGCACTCGAGACAGGGCTGCAAGGGGGATATTAACCCTTGAGGCATTGGCTCTCTTACTAGCACAGAGCCCCATGCTAACAACGTGAATGCAACACGACTCATTTCAACACTCACATTTAGGTGGCTTAATAGGCATTTCAAACCAGTCAAGAGTGTGAGCAGGTATAAGCAAGCCTATGTCCTATTTAGTGGAGGTGTCATAGCCCTACAGTACTGAAAAACAATAAGGTAAGAAGCCCCTGAGTAGGCAGCCAGGCAATGATAGCAAGAGAACTAGGGAGAAATGCCCTTTTTATTCTATGGGGCCCTCTGCTATGAGCTGCATATGTTTAAAGACACATTACAATTCAGGAAGGATAGTACAACAGATTTTACTCCTTTCGGCAGCTGGCTCAGACACCAGAGACATGGATTCATGGGGTCTCAGACCGAGGGTGGGGGGGAGGTACAGAGAGAATAACAAGCAATACCTCAGTAAAACAATTTGCATCTCCAGGCTAATGGACACTTGGGGAAGTTATTAAGATATAATCTTGGAAGCGGCTCTTGGCACCTGCGCCTGTTCCAACACTGTGGTACAGATGAATAAATTAAACCTCCGTAAAAGAGGAAAAAATTATTTTACATTTTTTACGTCTACTGACAGACAAAAGCAAACAGCCCAGTAACAAGGGCAAGGAACATACAAAATGTTCTGAGTTTTTTAACTTAACTTGTTTCCTTTCCAAATGCTGACTGCAAAGGATACAGTTGGTATAAGAGCTATATTGAGGGGAACAAGAGACGCCTTTCAGGTTTTCTCTTCTGAAAGCAGTCCAGGGAATTAATACTTCTTGTACTGCGTATAAAAAAAAACCAAAACAAAAAAACACCAAAAAACTCTTGTACATAAAGGACTCAGATGATTAAAAGCTACGGGATTTGCTTGCAGAGGCCTGAGAGTCCCTGTGAACAACATTTCCTAGGGTCAAATCCAGCCCCCCCCCCCATTGTGGCCACTTTACAGCCTGGTACACAGCAGGCGTTACACTGTGCTGCACTCTCTTCTCCCACCACCAGCAAAGAACTGACCTGGCCTGTGCCTGTGGGCTGGCAAGAAGGTTCAGCACAGGATGGTGGTGGTTCAGGCTTATACACACATGTATGTATATACCTGCTTATTTTGCACAAAGACATCTGCTCTTCCCTTTCCCTTTTTGTTTCCAGTCCTTATACTTATGTTTCGTTTAAAGACAACGCACTTTGCCAAGGTGAGAATGTACCAGATGCACTTAATACGAAGGGAATTTCTCTCCAGGTTCTGGACTATCTGATACTCAGACCTTTTCTCAAGGCAGCATTGAAAGTAAGCTATTTGTTCTGTAATTAACCATTTCAGAGACAAGTTACTGGGCTGCCTCGACTGCTGTCTGGACCTGGTCTGGCAATTCCCATTTTCCTACAGAGTCTAACGGAGTTGCTCATGTATCATATCTTTTATTTAATTTTATTTTTTTAACCATGAAATTAAATCTCTTACCTCATTAAAGAAGAATCTGATGAAAGGCAAATCTATTTCAGAGCAAGTTGATATATTTACCACAATGGCATAGGACTGCCTGACCTCCAGGTTGCTGTGGATTTAATGTGGAAGCCTACAAAAACTTTAACGTTTTTACTAGGCAGGAAGAGGTTGAGAGAAAGGAGAGGACTCAAGAGCAAATTCTGCTCTTAAAGGGGTGTAAATCCAAAATAGCTTCCTCCCCCAAATGACATTACTTCAGGTTTTTATCGGTGTAAATGAGCTTGCCTCCTAAATAACAGGTCAAAAGTTTGATGTTCTAGACTGGAGGAGAGGAAGCGGTTAATGTTTCACCACACCGTAAAAAGCCAACTGTGTCAATAGACTATATTCCACCTAGAGAAAGAAAGTTTCTAAATGTGGTCAAATTTTACATCAGAAATGCATGCAGCCTCCCATATAGTATCAGGAAACACAAGATAAGACATAATACGTCAATGGAATTTTTTTTACCTCAAGAATATGAATAATGCAATCATTGAAAATGTGGCTCAGGGACCCTCACAGCTCAGGGTGTGCAAATCTCAAATTCCTTTACAGGTTAATAGGTCTATTTGGAGAAAACATCAACAATCTGGACACTTCTACAAAGCTTTCTCCAAATGCCCCTGTGTCAATTTGGCTTGGAAACTAGGCTGAGCACAGCATGAGATCCAGCTCTCCTCAGAGAACTATGGGGCTTGCTAGGCATAATTTGAATGGTTTCCTTTGCTTGCTAAATGCAAGCTGCACAGGAAGTTTTGAGGACTTAATAAAAATGACTATAATTCATTTAGTTTTCCAGGAAGTTTGTTGATGAAAGTTCCTGATCACAGACCCAACCTGAAGTCAATTATAACAGCTGGTCAAAGGATATGAAATGACACCACCTATGCCATGCAAGTCCAAGACCACGTACACCACCACATTAGAAAGGCACTTGGCTCTTACTATGACCTTCCAGTCCTGGATAATCTTCAAGTATCATATTGTGACTTAACTAGCTGTCCCTCTCACCAGTTCATGACAGGTATTAGCCAGAGAGACAACTAAAGAAACAACATTTACTGGGAGCAAAGGCTTACATTCAAAATGGCAATATTAAGGAGGGAAGGAAGCTTTAGAAATCAACTCAATGTTTCTCTTATCCTCAGGACCCATAGCACACTCAGCAACCCCTAGAGCCTTATGCCCAGGATAAGCTTGTCCAGCATGTGCAACTGATGCTAGACTGCTGCCAAAATCTCTTTGGAGAAACATCCTACCTCATTCATTTTACACTCTTTGCACAGTCAAAATGCTTTCATTCCTCATACCTGCAGTGGAAATGGCAGGTACAGGAGCAGGCCCTCAGTACCTTCTGTTCCACCATCCAGGCACTGTGAAGCCATATGTATCCTCATTCTACCTGAATTCAGGATCCAGGGGAAGGCTCAGAAACAGCTGGTAAAAATGCTTTCTGCTGCTTCATAAACTATCCCTGTATCACACAGAGTTCTTGCAAACAGCTGCAGCCTCTCGAGTATCTCCTTTAAAAAACATGCAACATGGTTTTGATATCTAGACAAACTGCAATCTAAAAGTTGTGAAAGCAGCTTATGGCAACTAGTGCTAGACTAGATTGCAAAGGGAGCAATGAATGTGAAGGCATAGAAAATGAAATTTCCATACAGCCTATTTAGTAACAGGTTGCCTCACAACATAGACGTCACTGAAGGTGTGTTTCAGAATCCCAGGCGAGTTCTGAAGCCCTCTTTGAGCACCACCGTGGTCCTACTACCAGAACTAGGGAATTTATACACATGTAATTGAGCCAAGGTTAAACTGTCATACATACCATTGGCCTGCAGTACAGACATACCCAAAGGCTCCATATAACTGTCTGGCTCTTTCAAATAGAAAGAGAAAATAAAAGGTAAAGATACCTGCCAAATACCAGAAACTCCTAGAAAATGAAATATTTTCTGAACTGACTTTTGGCCTGTGCTTTCCCCTTTTGCCAGGGGTTTGGGCTGCACCTGCGCCAGATATGACAGTTCTGTGTGGGTCCCTTCACAGAGCAGGCAGAACAGCCCTGCACTGATTACACAGACTTGTCTGAGTTTCCTCAGCAAGACAGCTACAGATTTTCCATTGTCCGTGATCATTCCTAACTGGCTGTAGTGACTTCCCTCAAGTTACTGAGCACTTTCAAATACACTTCAAGCACAAAAGAAAGGAACAGAGCAGCTGAATTGGGGGCTGCTAATAAATAAGTATTTTTGAAAACCTGTGCACAGATCTGCAAAACTCATCCCTTTATATCAGTTAAGAGAAGAATGTAAATGAAAGAGTAGCATAATTTTGCTGAGAATCTTTGCAAATTTTTCCACAGTGAAGACTGGGAAACTGTATTGACAGTTACTGTGTTCTTTTGAGATCTATAACATCAGCTTCTTTATAGAGGCTTCTAGGTTAGCCCTGCCCTAGAATAACAGTGATCTTTGGCCTTGCAGCTGTATGATCTCTGCTGGAGAGGTTACTGTTCACAGACCCTAATGTATTCTTGGGATGCATCTGCACAGCAATATGTAGGTGCAACTTGCTGTATTGCTTTCACCTTAGCAACACAGATGATGGCTGTAATAAGAAGGTGGCAGTGGGGGATTTGTCTGTAACTGAAGTTAGCTTTGAGAGTCAACTGGAGACTGTAGCTATATAACGTGGCATCCCTCCAGTACTAAAATCTGTCATGTATTTTAATAGTCCTTACTATTCATGCCACCCAGTTTGAAGCTCACTTGAAAGCTATGCTCATATATAGTACAATTAGCTCTTTGTTTTGCTGGCAATATGTGAGGACAGAAAAGACAGGTGGACTCCTTTCAAAGCAGCTGGAACAGCCCCACAGTTATGGCATAAACGACATTCATAAGCTGTCTAGCTACAGAGCTTTCATGAACTTGTAGTGCAGGATAACAGAAATAGGCCAATCATTTAAGTGGCTAATGGTCACCCTTTAATGACTCTCTAACTCACTGAAGTTTCAAATGTACTTGATAAACATGGCTTTGGCTCCCATTCACACTGTTTGGCCAACATTTACTACAAACAAGTTTCTGGCAGACAATCTTGAACCATCTTCAATTCAGGGTTCCCTTGTGATAAGGAAGGGGGATGCAAGAACCCCTTTAATTGTTCTTATACCCTGTGAGCTCCAAAGTAGGAAAAATACTGGAGATGTATTGCTCAATGTCACTGAGCTAAGCAGCAGCAAGCAAAGTGATGTCATCAAAGGCATCAAGTCTCTTTCTTGGAGATATTTGGATGACAAGGCTATGTGGGGGACTGATTTCATTTTGTAAGAATCCCAGCTATAAACAGATTAGCAAATTATTGTGACAGACAGTAAGCCTTCGTGAGAATGTTTACCACTGAGTTCCACAGGCCAGGATCTGGCCAAGCCCGTCCTCTTGAAACATAACCAGTGAGTAGAGACTTCCAGGCATCACATTCTGCTAAGGCAGGTGCCGGCAAGGCGGGCTGGAAGCTAGAAGATGACTGTGGAAAAGGTGGCAGAGGCAGGGGTGGGTGGGTAGGGGGAATGACATTCTTTCCTGGCTCTTACTCAAAGAATCAAGTTTGGAAGCCAGAGGACAGCAAGCCAAAGAGCTAAACATATCTGGTTTTGCAGAGGTGTTAGCCAGAAGAGTCTGAACAAATGGATCTGTGTCTACAAGACAGGTGCCTAAGGTGTCAGGCTAGAACTGTGCAAGTGAAGATGTTTAGTTTGAGCTTTATCTACTTCAGATTATTGTGTAAGTATTTTCCTAGTACACTAGTACTATTCTTTGCCTTTCCAAAATCCTCCACCTGAAACCCACACTGCATTTCGTATAGTTACATATAGTTACAGGGAGAAAACAAGGTAAAGACCAAATGACATAGATAAGGTTACTTACAGTGTCTGTGACAGAACCAGAAGCAGCCAGCTCTCCTTGCACCCAGGAGGATGCCTCAGCCAAACCAAATCCTTCATCACTTTGCAAGTCTGCAATGGAATGTGTAGCTTCTGGGCAAGGCAGAACTAGAAGGAAACTTTCTTTGGAATGGATGTATCTGGGAAAAAACTGTTTCAGCTTTTCAAAACGGAAAAAACCCAACAACCCTTTCACAACCTTTAAGTTAAAGGATACTTTTTCCTAATGACTCATGATAACTGTCAGATCCTGAACTTGCAGACACTTACACGTTCAGCTGACTGCAACCCACACCACGAACTCTGTTTCTTTAGTGTCATAGTGGCTCACTGGGACCCCAAGCACAAGGGAGAATGAAGCTTATGGGCTATTAGAGCCAGCAGGGAACAAACACATCGCTGAAACCAAACTTATTCTCTCAACAAACCAAAATACTTCCTCTAATATTCTTAGCTTGAAACGGACATCTACACCTCTGCATAGCTATTTACCTACCTGCCTAGAGCTTCAGAAGGATATCTAAAATCTGGCAAAGAACAGATCCTTATATAAATTTCACTGGCCCCAGTTCTGCCCTCATGAGCTTCAGTCATATTTGCCCTTTTCATTCTTATTAATGCCGAGTAACAACTCATCCCCTGCCAATGATGGCTATCTTCATAAATATTTACAACAACTGACTGAATGAAATCATACTTTGTTCCATCCACCCATCTACACTTAAGTGTGTCAGAAAGCCTAAACTATTATACTGCCAAATACAGAGAACTTCATGAAATATAAAGCAACACGGTTCAACTTTGCTCAAATAGAGTTCAGCCAATTTTCATCAGCTGCAGCTCTAGTTTTGTACATAGATTACATTTAGGACCTCATAAAATCACTTGTTTCCTTGGTATACTACGAGATACCCGGACTATCTGTTTTGTCTACTCTGGTTGCTATGGTTTCTCATGGTTTAGTTGAGAAGTCCCTTCTGAACTTCAGAAGCTTCATACACATAGCCTTACCCACCCTCCTCACACTGCTCCCCAAAAGACCTTAGCCTCACTAAGCTTTCTGTGTCTTGTGAAGGATTGATGCTGATTGTCCGATCTCATACATAAGAATGGGAGTAGGCTATTTAGTCCATTCTTGCCCAGCCCAGTGCATGTCAAATTCAGCCCCAGCTATGAACTGTAATGAGTTTCAGCAGTCTGACAGCTCTTTATCCATTATGTTTGTATGAACTAGTAGATTGGTGCTTTCTCCAAATGAACAGTTCAAGTACAGAACACCACAAGCACTGGATTTGGCTTTTTGGCCCAAGGCTTTGGTTTTTTCCACAGTTTATTTACAGCCTGAGGAAACTTTGGGATGGGAAGAGGAAGGAAGGAAATCTACTCTCATTTCATTTTCCTTACAGCAAAAACCCCAGGCCTTAAAGTCAAACACTGATTCTATTCCAGTAGCAGCAGGTCAGTTTGTTTTCTTACAATATCTCTTTAGAGACAATGAGGCTTTACCCTTCTTAGTTTTGTCCTGTATTTCTAATTACTAGTAAGACTGGGTTGCCTTTTTTTGAATATAGCTATTAGATATAAATATACTCATGTAATTTCAATAGCTCTGCAGTATATTCATTATTTCTAGTTGCTGATTCTTTGCATTCCTGAACCCTGGACACTGGAATTGCCTTTTAATGAAGGTTTTGGCTTGCTGCATTTAACCTCATTGATCCTGAATGTAAATAAAGTTTCAACTTTCAGTTTAAAACGTAACACAATGTTCTAATTCACAATATTGGGGGGGGGGGGGGGGGGGGGGAGGGGGATCAAGAAAAGCCCAAGTTCTTGAAAAATCAAGAGAAGACCAGTGCTGGAATTCACTGAAAGAAGTATGCCTGTTTGTTGCTTGTTTGCAAAGAGGAAAGCTTCACCCCAGTACGGGCCACTCATTTTCATGTGTATATATTCCTTGCCTGCCTTCCTGCCTTATCTTGTCTTTCAGATAACAGTAATTCTTTGTTATTCCCTGTAGTGATAATACAGCTTCCTAGGATTTAGATGAAAGGTACTTCAGAGGAAGGCATGCTATATCTTCAGTATATAGATTTTATGCATTTCAGGTTTACTTTTGGTTTCTTTGTTGCTTCTCCTTGTTAACTCAAACAGAAAAATCATCAAAAAAAGATGTTAAATATGATCAAAGTTCAGAAGGATGAGGAAAGACAGTCTTGCAATAAATGAACTGATTACCCCCAAGACATAGACAAATCATTTAATATTCTTTGTGTCTGAGTTTCCTCATCAGAAATCCAGTGATATGTGTAAGTAAGTCCTTTATTTCTTCCAACTTTTCAGGGCAGGAACTACCTTACTTTCCAGGTCCTCTGCACGTAACACAACAGATTAAAACAGGGCCTGTAGTAAGACAAATACTGACTAAAATCAATGCAACTGAGGACAAAATTTGACCAAGGGTGTTCAGTACATTAGCCCCATCCCAGTTATTATATATAGAGGCTCAAATCAGAATTAAGTTCAGCGTCAAAAAGAAAGCATCAACCACATAAAACCAAATTTTCCACAAACCTGGGATTTAGAGACATATTCACATATGATATTAAAGGCAGGATACTACTGACTGAACATGTGATTCCAGTATATCCCTGTAACTGGTATGTTGGAATAGCTCCTCAATGTCCAGCTACTGTGAAAAGTATTTATGAAGCATGCTGAGATGGATTAAAAAGGAAGGGAGGAGGAGGGAGCTAATTGATTGACCTATCGCAGCTTCTCCATCACTTTCCTATCCCTATTTGGAAGGAACAGGAGCTTTCCAAATATCTGCATGCAGGAGAGGCTGTAGGTCTGAAATCTGCGTCAGCAAACTGCACTCTCGCCCACTGCCTTGCCAGACACAAACTCTGCCTAGTGAGAATCGAGTTGTTGTAGGATCTGCTGAGTTTGTTACTTGCACTGCAGTGTTTAAAACTGATGCAAGGAAACCCAGGGGATATTAAGCAGAGCTGTTCCTTCCCTGTCAAAATGTGTAAACATGAACAAATATGGGGTCAGTCTGGAGAACATCAAAGTCAGGTAACACTTAGCCCAGTGCAACACCCCATAGCTGTGGGGGGACTGAAGTGTGAAAGAGTTCTTGTTTTACATAGCTGCTGTGAAACGTCACGCAGCCTGGGGTTAGAGCATGTGTTGGCTGTGCTTCCATACCATGAACCTAAGTCCTCCTTCTTCTAGCTCCCTGGAGCCAGATTGTTTCAACCTTTTGTTTGCTTTAAAGCATCCTTCTGTCCTGCTTTTCTTGAAACATCACACACCACCCTGCATGCCAGATGCCGCTAATCTAGCACTGCTGACTTGATGCATATTCTGGCCTCATGGAGAATGAAGGAATCATTTCTTTAATGTCAGTTTGATGTTGTACACGGAACAGAGACAAATGAGGTGGACACACAATTCTCCCAAACTGTGTGGGTATCCACACAGAAACATCTGCTGCTGCCTCAGCCACAGACACTCCAGCCTCCAAACACATCAGCAGATTTACTCTTTTCATGTCTCATAGCCCTACTGTGAATTGCAGAAGCATGAAATTGTGGGGCAGATCTTAATCTTTACTGACATGAATAATTAGATTGACAAGTCATGTGTTTATAGACTATTTATATGAGGAAGGTCTACAGAAGAAACTCTGCTTGGATTTATACTTTATAAGGATATGACATCCTATAGTCCAAGTATGCTGCAAATGTATTTGTATTTGGGGCCAGATCTCTACCCTGATACAGCACAGCTGATTTAGGTGAAGTCATGCTGAGTAACAAGCTGGACTTCTCTCATTAGTTCATCATTTTGATTTGCCCTTGCTATTTTAAAAGACCTGCCTGGGGTTTCCCATACCAGATATGACCTCCAGGCTGCCCTTTCTCTGTGATGACACAATAATCTCTAATTGCAAGCCCTTGAGAAAATTTTGTAAGAACATTATGCACCATTCTTAATCAGTCTTCCCCTCACACAGCTCAGCTTCAAACCAGTTGGCTCAGTGATTCAGCTGCTAAAATCAGCTAGAAGACTATACGGTTTTGTTATTATAACAGAAAACCTGAATCCACACACCACATCTTTCCTCCAGATGGGGAATTCCTTCTCTACAAAGCTTTCTTTAAAGTGTTGATTAGCAGTTACTTTATAAGAGAAAGGAGAAACTGCTTTCTTTTAATCCTCTCTAGAAACCAGAAGTTTTGGGTTTTTTTCCACAGTGATGGTGGGCTGCTGCATCTAGCAGGTATATCTGGAAGTCAGTAATATTATTAATTCTCTGCAGAAGTCCAGACCCCTCTGACAGAAGACTCAGGTTCTCTGTGAATCCCAGAGGTCCTCAATGGGCAGGATGGACAGAGCAATCACTTTGACAAATTTTTTTCAATGCGCTGTTAGAAGAACTGGATCTCCTCCCACTTCATCCCAGCAACATGATAAAATAAGTATGCATTTCCTTTACCACTTACTCTTCCAGGAATGAAGGATGCTTTCATCAGGACACAGAGATGAAGGCTTTTCTTGCATCTTTTGTGTATCTTCCACTGGAGAAGTTAGGCCACCAGAATAAACTCACTGAGCAACAACTAATGATCTGTAACTGTGCATGTACAAAGCCCACTTGCCTACCTAACTCCAGTGCTTTCTTCTACATCCACTGTCAATTGTCCCCTCCATAGGATGCGTACTGTCACACAGCTGGTGTCACAGAGTCACCAGCGACAAGTGAATGGAATTCACGTATGAAAAACACTTTCTTAAATAAAAGAGCTGTAGGGGGAAGGCTTACGTATTCAGTAGCGTTCTCACTCTAGGACGGTATATCTGCAAAAATTCAGTTGAGTACTGGGGTAAGCTGTTTATCCTATTATTTCACTTCATTACCTATGGCCAAGGCTCTAGGGTTAGAACCAATACAGGATTTTGATGCTCACAACCTAAACAGAGGCCCTGCTTCAGGTGTCTGCCTCTTCCCACTTCCTGCCCCACCCCACCCCCCAAAAAAAAAAAAAGCTATAAAGTCTCATTTTACTACTGGAAATTACAAAGGAGGTGAAATCAGTTTGGAAAATTAATTCCAGAGGATTTTCTTCTCTAACTGAAACAGATTTCTGTGTGGAGACCATTGGGAAAGCCACATTTAGAGTAGGAATGGGTGGGGACTTCAAAGATACTGTTAGAAGAAAGAATAAAAATGTTTTATAGCAGAAAAATTATCACAGAGACCTGAGACACAGAGTACAGCCTATGTGTAAAAGTAGAGAAAAACACTTCTGGGAGGGTTTCTGACCCTTTAGACCAATGTATTATTTCAAGATGTACCCATATCTTTACCAGGTGCTTGTTAGAAAAATACTCAGATTTAAATCCTGACTTAAAAGACAAACTGGCACCAGAAAACGTACACCTATATAAGAACACAAAAACAGTATACCCACAATCAAAAGAAATACATATAGCATCTGCTAAGGGAAAAAATAGCCTCCCCCTCATACATCATAGACTCCATTTGAATGGTGAAGAGAATCAGTGGCTTCTAATACACCAGAGACAAAAAAGTGGTTCTCCTCAAAAGGGTGATGCAAAGAGATTTGGAAAGCAGACAAATTACAGCTAGAAATGTCCCTGTGATATACCAAACCCTGCCACATGACATGCTGAACTTCATGTTTGTGCCTGTATTTACTCAAAAAACCACTGCAATCCAAAATCTTCAAATCCATAGACATCAAATGAATTTTGAAGTTCAGTGTATTCTTAAGAGTTTTGCTGAACCGGGGCCTATATCACATAGTTTTAGCAGGTGTAGAGATGCAAGTGTAATGCCTAATTGTAAACCATTTGAAATTATTTGTGACAAGGGATAACTATGTGTCAAAATGCATTAGTAAATGTTTTCATGTAATCTTAAGGTGATGGTCATCTTCAATAGATCATACTAGCTCTCTCATACCATCATCCCACACCTGTGAATACCCTAACATTCTATAAAGATGAATATTTGGTTCTTCTCACTTTATTTTTGCATATTAAAAACCCGCTGAATTTATACAAACAAATCTCTTCCCTTGCACAGGAAGAGAATAAAACATCACTATACAAACTTAAGATTCCCAATTGCCCACTTGAGTTGCCTGCCATGGAGGGAGAGCAAGTGAAATTAATGAC
Organism: Haliaeetus leucocephalus; assembly: GCF_000737465.1. Lineage (NCBI taxonomy): Eukaryota > Metazoa > Chordata > Aves > Accipitriformes > Accipitridae > Haliaeetus > Haliaeetus leucocephalus. Next base: position 8,773,646 of record NW_010972742.1, on the reverse strand, counting down.
TTAAAGCCTATTTATGGCACCAATTCGGTATGAACAGGCTTTATTTCAAACTAGAACCACAACTTCAATCTTCATCCTGTCTTGTACCTTACCCTTCCAAATACGTACACACAGCTCCCAACTGCACTGTTTACAAAACAAGTTGTTCCAGAAGTAGCGGAACAAACTGAGTTCCTGTCAATTTGCGTCCTTTTTTCCTGAAATTCCCCCTCTGCCCTTCCCTGCCACAATACTTCTACCAAGCAGAAGACATCATATTCTGTTCCTATTTAAGACCTACAGAGCCAGAACTGGCCAGTCAGTACATACGTGGTGACTGGCCAGCTGACTGTGATGAAGCCGCGTCACAGCTGAATTCTTCCTGCCTTTCCATTAGTGGGCACACCAGTTTGGCTCTTCTGGTCTGCATATTCACTGGGTTCATGAATGTGTACAGTTTTACTGACATCAAGAGTTTCACACCTCAAACATCTGATCAGAATCTTGCAATATGTTCAAGTTAAAGGCACATGTGGAGTGCAGGGGGAGGAGACATGCTAGACAGGCTTGATGGTTAAATTCACAAATATGTATGTTGTATAAACCTCATTTCCCTAGGAAAACATGCTAAAAATAGAGTCAATAAAAAAGATGAGCTTGGAATCCTTTATTCTTTGCTTATTTTCAACACAGCTGATCTCAGCTGTACTATTTTAGTCTGCTTAATAAAGAAATTTTAAGCTTTGTATGAAACAAGGCATTACCTAGAACTTCCATGGGAAGGTAAATAGCTTGGCAGTGTGGTACAACTATACTAAAAATATCTTTAATATCTTGAAGAGTACCTGAACCTTCAGATAAACCTACTAATCAGAGCTGCTCAGCTAGGTCTACTCCACTACAGCTAACTAAAAGAAAAATCACGTTTATCATCACATTGACACACATATGCCAAGGACAGAAGTGGTTTCTCAGTTACTCCTCTTTCTAACTGGCTAGTACACGGAGGGGAAAAGGGAGGTTTGCTGCAGAGAATTTGGAAGTAAGCTACTAGCCATTTTGAGCAAAGGAAGAGATGGGACCTCTGGCCTTGAGGAAAAAAAAGTTCACAAAAACTACTGTGGACTACTTAATTTGCTTTTGGTCTCCCATAGAAGTGCCTGTGCTGTACTAACCGTTCATGTACAATGGCATGTGCAAGCAAATTGCGTGCCTCCTCCACCTGCAACCCATGCTGGCAGGTCACAAGCCAGCAAATCCACAGCTATGAGAGCCCAGCACTAAACCCAAGCTGATACATCCTTCTCAGCACCACCTGGGATTTCAATGCCATTTTAACACAGAGTTCCTTAACCAGAGCTGGTGTACATCTGCCAGCTTAGAGGTCATGCTGTACAAGTATGTGATTGTCTGCTCCTGTCTGTGTTGCCATTATAAGGCTTACCTTAATCCAGTTTGGAAGCAGATAAGCTGAGACTGCATGAAGGCACGCAGAAGAACGTCCATAGGAGGATTTACTGCAAAAAAAGTAAGAGAATGAACTTTAATGGCGGTAGTTATCCCCCGATAGACAAGTCTTGAGTTAGTTTGTTCTCTGCTCTGCCCCAACAGCAAGGCAGTAACAAAGTCCCTTTTCCTTGCGCTGACTCTGCAGCTATAGACTAGGTTACACTGCAAAACTACTTTCAGTAAATCCTTATGAAAGCATCAAGCACCAGCTACACTAAACTTTGATATTTTTTTTTTGCTCTACACAGCAAATTCCACCCCCCCTACAGATCCATGACCTAATTCAGTCTCAAAGGATCCAGTAGAAGCACACAGAGAAAAACCAATGAACAATCTGGAATTATGGCACTCTATCTTTCACACAGGACTTAAGCCATTTCATCCTTGATATGTTATTGTTACTCCAGACAGCTCTCTGCATGTGATTTGTGGCACGCGGCAATGACACAGGGCATGATTGTTGCAAATGTTGTAGCAACAACTTAACAAATTCCTGTTAAGAGAGATCAAGGCAACATGACATTTGCAGAGAGCAGGATTAAGTTGCTTTTGTGTGATGCTCCAGAAGGCTTAGGAGCTCTTGACAATTGTTTGGAAAAGAGTGACTTCTTTTCTCCCTACAAACAGATTCTTAAGGAATAAAGTGTGTTATCTACTTGTACGAAAACCAGTCAGGCAGAAACATCGCTGACTTTACGGAATTCACAATGAAGGAGGAGGCAGTAATGGGAAGCAGATGCAAATAATTTATGATTCAGGAGGCCAATCCTGACCAACAAAGTGGGTACATTTGGCTGGAAAGGAAGTGGGAACATCTCCCCAAAATATTCTGCTGACTTGATTTCATGTCTGTCGGTGGAACTCATGAAATCTTCAATGGTTCAAAGGTAGCTGTGACAATGCCTGGGCCTTCAGATTTCATGGAAATTACTATGCTTGATAGTGGGACACAAAGCTGATTCTCTGCACCCCCTTCTATTAAAAAAGTATCTAATTAAATTTTTCCAACTCTGCAGCACATTCTATTTCTTGATTTAGAAGACAAATAGACTCTGAATGAAAAGCTGTTGTTCACATGGATTTTAGGAATCCCTTTCCTGCACTACCCACTTGCCTGACAGCTTCCCAGAGTGTAGACTCATAATGGTCCTTGTGAAAGAAGGCAACTTATTGCCTTCACTAAAGATATGAGACACAGAAAAACTAAGGTCTAGATATTTTGAAGTGGGATCTTGACAGAATTTGGGCATCTCAAACAGCTTCAAAAGCCCCCTTAACTTTGTTGTTATTGACGCTTTTCCCAGTAAAACTCCCTTGATATCTAAATCCCTGTTTCTTCATTTGACATGATGGTTCAGTTAGCTCATATACTGAGAAGGACTTTTCTTAACCACGGGCCACTTTGCCACCTTTCCACTGATGGAGAACAATCCATCTAAAGCCAGTTCATAGAAAAGAATCAAACAGTCACCGAGTTGACAGAGCAAGGGTATACATAGCTTATGCACTTTATATTAAACAGTAACTGAAGTAAATTCAAATATGTAAAACAAAAATTTTGGACAATTCTATCAAATGAAATAGAATTGTATCTGCTTAAGAAGTAACCCACTCACAAGGTCATCAGCACCCATAATCTCTCTGTATTACACGCAACATGCACCAAATTAAGCTGCTGAAAGAAAATGAGCAAAAGCATGCCAGATTAAACACCAATGAAAGACAAATAATCTTCCACCTTGGGTCATTTTTTTTGCTGATCCAGCTGATAAGCAGTAACACTGCTAAGGCTGTAAATGTCAACTTCAATAATATCTCATAGCTTCAGCCTCAGAAAGTCATGGCCTGGGGTCCCCACCGCAGCACATAAGTGAAAGGTTATAGAGGAAAATTGTTACCATTCAAATAACAGTCAGTTGTTACTAACAACCTCTGAAGAAAGAAGCACACTAAGAGACTAAGCTGATAGAAAATAGGTGAATAGGTATGTCAAATCAGGCTAGTATGTCCTGAATTTTCCACATCCTTCCTCCTTTTTTCCATCTCACTCCCCACATAAAACCTGAAAGTTTTTCCAAGAGTTTAGTGTAAATCAGGCATACTTTATATAAAGATTAATATACTCCTGCAATAATAATATCATAATAAAACTAATAAAGCAATAAAAGACACTTTAAATACCAGCTTAATCAACTCTCCAGTAGATTTGAAGTAAGCAAGTGAAATGTGTCACAGCCTTCATAGCCAAAACTCACTGACAGATTTTTAAGGCAAAGCAGCAGCACTGTGATTCTTAATTAGACTAGCTGAAAGTTTCAGCCAGATTATTTCACCCAATAATTTTAATGATTTCTGAATGCACAAATTCTGTTTTATCTACAATTTCTCTACTAAAATGGTTGTATAGATCATAGAGACAAAACAGATTTCCATAAAAATTATATGGGGTAGCACTGAAATAACTATACAGTCTTACAGAATTTACCTACATTTTTAAAGTTTGGAGTACTCTATTAAATATGTAGCTAAGTACCATGAAACAGTTTATGTACCCTATGGAAAACATCTTTCTGTTGAACTGTTTTTCCCCCTGCAAAGCAAGGAACCTTGTGAGAAAGCACGTCCAAGAGGTCTGTGCCAGACCACCTACCGACCTGTTTAACACATGCCAGGAGCTGCAGGATGCCAAGTGGGCCAGTGGGTTTCTCTCCCCAGATGAACTGTTTGTGTCCCGGCAAGGGCAACAAGTTCAGCCACAAGACAAAGGACCATTTCATTTCTCCTGCTTTCCTGTTCCACTTTTGTGTCTGCCTGTGAGACTCTGTTGTTAGAAGCAAATGATTAATTGGGCACTGGGGAGCTGTCAGTACTATTTTTTTTTTTTAACCAATGGACTTTTCTCAACTCAGATGCTAAGCACTTTAAGATATTTGGGGGGGGGGGTTCTTGAAATTTTATGTTCCTAAGTGCATGGTTTGTTTTGGGTTTGGTTTTTTTTTTTTTTAATTTGGTTGGGGGGGGCGGTGTTTAAAGATTCTTTATCAGAATTTGTACTTGACAAAGAACGTGAGAAGACAGTGAACCCTTGCAATGTGTTTAATAAGAAGGCTACAGCCAAGTCTAGCTCCCTAACTACAGTATAATCCAAAATAATTCTTTTCACTTCTATAGAGAAATAGCAAAACTAGGTAACACAGCACAAATTAGAGTAACAGTAGTGCTGCTGCAATGTATGCTGGGCAGCTTACATAAGCAAGGGGCTGTTTTAGCACTGAAAGGACCTCAAAATTTGGGCTGTTTGTACATGGCCTCTCCTCGTGGCTCAGGTGGGCACAACTTCAATCACATGAAGACTGCTTGTTACCAAACTTCTGCGTGCTGCTAAAAGCTAATCAACACCTAGGTCAGCCACATTTACTTTTTTTTCCCCGCTATGGCCTGGCATAAGGGAGCTTCAAACAGACTCAAGGTCCAAGTATGTGTTGCGGTGAAAAAACCTTTACTGTGCTCTCCTTCGAATCTGGCTTACTTCATAAGCTACAAGCTCTTCAGGATAGAAACAGATGCTTCTTGTACACATGGACTGTGTTTGGAAGTGCCACTGGAATTCATCATCACTATGGGTAACAGAGCCTTTTCAAATGTCACTTTAGCCCTAAGCCAGGAAGAGTAAAGTACAACCAAAAGCACAGAAGTAAAGTTCTCTGCCTACAGAACCAATGAGAACTTTGTCCTTGACTTCTCTGGAGCCAGGCTTTCATCCAATGTATTTGTACTTAGGTTTCCTGTGGTGAATAAATAGAAATGAAAAGCTAAATTCTTGGCACCAGTGTTATGAGTTAGACAATCAAGTATGTGCAGTATGCATTTCTTCAGAACAATCAGGCTTTTAGGGCATCGGTGTCTAGATATACAGCCACGTGAAATTGTTAAGCTAACATGACTTCTTTAGTGGGAGCAACAACCCCCTGCATGTTTTATTTTGTAGACAGGAAGTCAGCAAGGTTATCGGTCTCAGAGAAGTTTTGCAGATACAGAGTTGCTCTGGGAAGCATACAGGGCTGTTCAGTATGCTGGGGAAAGAGGGCTATGAAAAGAATATTGTGAGAGCTGGGACAGCCCTTGTCAAAAGCTATGATGTAAACAAAACAGTCCATGAAATGAGATTTTGCTATTTTATCACCCAAAGCCAAAATGGTATTTGGTCCCAAGTGAGAATTTTTCCCCACAACCCAGCTGAAAGATTTTGTCCTTTGTAGGTACCTACACCACTACGCTGAAAAGAGTAAAAAGTATTTCCACAACAATTTTTACAATTGTCAGTAATTATCATGCTTTATAAACATGTGTTTGTCACATCAGAATTACTGTTCACATTCATGAACTCTGAGTTGTTTGATGCTACGTTGTAACATTCCATTAGGAACATCTGACTGAAAAAAAAAAAAATCAAAGTCATAAGTGAGGCTAGTATTAAAAAAAAATCTCTTAAAATCTTTTATGGTGCTCCTTTTGTTGTTTGGCCTGTCCTTTATCTGTTAACATATTGGAGAAATAACACCATTCTCATTATGTATGAACATCTGGGGTTTTTTTTCCTTTTCTTTTCTTTTTTAAACACACCCACAGTACGTGTTTTGTCTGTATATACCCGCACACATGTAACAACAATCCCGGTTTTGGGTATTCAAAGTCACTGGCCGTTTTTTAAAAAACCTAGAGTAACTGAAAAAACATAAACAACATGTAGAGCTAGCACATCTCTAGGATCTGTAAAACCAGAAACATTCTTCTACTAATTGCCATTTATAGCTTATATCTTTCCATGTGCAAAATAACACCCATCTGTTTTGTAAGACAGATGAAGGAGAGATGCCATTAAAACCAGGTTATACTAGCATCCAACAGTCTTAACGGAGGTTTTTTTCTCTTCTCTCTCTTTTTTTTTTTTTTTTTTAATATATCACACAATGAAAGTCCGGTACTTTGCAAAATTGCAGGTCTGCGGCATACAATCCTTTTTGCCATGTGTCTTTGAAGATTACCAGTCATCCGGGAGCCACTTCCTTATTCAATGCCCTTCCTCCAGGAGTTGCAGCTACAAGAGCTGTTACAGTGCTGCATGCACATGTGCATTACACTCAGCATAGCTCACAAGTACCAAAGGGAGGGCTAGGGGGCAAGATATGCCCCAGCCTATTACAGGTGCCACCAGGAAATCCCATGTTCTCCATATGAAGCAACATGATAGGCTGCTTTAAGAGCCCTTAAGGGAGATGACTCAGAAATCCCAGAGCTTTTCCTTCTTTGGGTCATCCCCACCTCCCTCTCCTTTTTCCCCTTCTCTACAGGGAAGTTAGGTCTGTCTGTGGTGCACAGACTTTCCATGTCTGCAGTTGCTCATATTCCCTTGTTGTGGTTTCTTAGGAGCATTCCTGAACTGTGAACTCGTTGATTCTTCAAGATTAGAGCAGGGAAGCCAGTCCAACTGCCTAGTATTCCCCCCCTGGATGTGGACAGACAGAGTTCAGCTGGTTTGCATGTGGAGCCTGAACTCCAGAGCATGGCTGAAGCTAGAAGCAGCTGCTGATACTATCACAGCAGGATGCTAACTGCACATTTTCATGTAAAGACATCATCACTTAAGAGCTCTCTGCTAACAATCCCAACAGCTGCTTTTCTGGCTATGTTGACGCAGATACCCCAGAGTGAGATGCACGGGTGCCTGTGCCCTTTTCCTTCCTTCAGACTCCTTTTAATACTCATTTAATCATGTTTATCATTTTTCTCTTTAATCCAAATGATGATTTCAAGCAGCTCAGCTGTATGCATGACTTTTTGAGGGAAAGATATGTGTACACACAGTTAGGAGGATGTTCCCTGACTAGCTTGAGGGCTGAACACCCACTTAACAGTGTGGATACCAGGGCAGCTCAGGCACTGATGATGCACTGACAGGCCATAAGCTTTAGCTGTTGATTCATTTTGGATTTGTTGACACGGTATCCAGAAGACAGACAGGAGTTTTTCTACCTATGTTCAGGTCCAGACAGCCAGAAGCCCCTTTGAACCTAGCATGGTATAGCTTTTGCAGGTGCATACTTTTGCCCAAGTTAATGAGGTCTGCACAGATGTGGCATGTACTAATTCAGGCACAGAGTCTTACACAGACATGGGTCTTTCGGTCAGTGCAGTGCACGTAGTAAACATGGTCATGTCTGCCTGCAGAAGACCATGTAGGCATAATCTTAAATACTCTCCAAAACTGCAACCCAGGTCCTCATTTTCCTTAGGCTGTCTTGATAATTTTAAGGTTACTATTGTTTGTTTTGAAATTGCTATGGTGATTACCTAGGCAGGTGTCTGATTCAGATGATTTATTTTAAAAAGATTAGCCCAAGGTAACATTATATTCCCATCTAGAATTAGTAAGTGTTTGTAAATTATGCTTACCAAGCTTCCAGCTGTACAGTACCTCCTGCACTTCTCGCAGACCTCCCAGGCTCTCAGGGAGGTGCAGCAGCTGCCAAGGCCGTGGGCACTGGTGGCTGTTCTGATGGAGCTGCTGATGCTGAGGCATTGCTTCTTCCTGAAAAGATTTTGGTTAAATGTTAGAAGACTAAGAAAACTCCCCCTCCCCAACAGGGCAGGGGAAGAAAACAAGATGGAAATCTTGTGGGCTGAGATAAAGACAAGGAGATCACTTACCAACTACAGCCATGGGCAAAACAGACTTTTTTTTAATAAGTAATTTAACGTATTGCCAATTAAAGGAGGTTTGGAAAGTGAGAAACAAATTAAAACACCTTTCCCCCACCGCACCCCCTTCTTCACAGGCTCAACTTCACTCCTGACTCCTCTACTTCCCCCCAGCCCTGAGCAGGGCAGGGAGATAATCAATGGAGGGTTACAGTCAGTTCATAACACCTCCTCTCCAGCACTCTTTCCCCCTCACGCTTTTCACCTGCTCCAGTGTGGGTCCTCCCCAGGCCATGGTTCCCGTCATGAAATATCCCCCTGCTCCAGCATGGGGTCCTCCAGGAGCTACAGTGTGGATGTCTGCTCCCGTGTGGTCCTCTCTACAGGCTGCAGGGAAATACCTGCTCCCTCTCCTCCTTCACTGACCTGGGTGTTCGCAGGGCTGTTTCCTCACAATTTTTTCCTCAACTTCACTTCCTGTATGCCTTTTTGCCCCTTTTAAAAATAAGTTTTTCACAGAGGCCCCACCAGTGTAGCTAGCAGGCCCAGCTGTGCCCTGCAGTGAGGCTGCTGGCGCCGGCTGCAAGCTGCTGTGTCCAGCACGGGGCAGCCCTGGCCTCTCCTCACAGAGGCCCCTGCAGTCTCCCCGCTGCCAAAACCTTGCCACCTACACCCAGTACACAATTTTATAAACTTTATTTAAAATAGGAGGCTTTTTTTTTTTTTTTTTAACAGATGAGCATTTGCCCCTGCATCTCAACTGTTCTGCACAAATAGAAATGCCCAAGAAGCTTCCTCGTAAAAATGGCAGGACAACATCCATGCTGCAGATCAAACACCTGAGCAGCACATCCAGAGTCTGATCCAGATTTCAGCTGAATTTGGCTTTTGCCGAAGTTTGTAGCCAGTGGCATCTATTCCACAGAAACACCAACTCCCTGCTCTGATGCAAAGGAAATTAGAACGTGTCGACTCCTGCAAGAGTTATGGACAAGATCCCGTCCCGAACAGTGATGAATAACACAGCATTCATCTTCCACATTGAGCAAGCCACGGCATCGCCAGCTCTCACCCCAGCAGCCGGTGAGTCAGCAGGCCGGGACGTCCCTAGCTGCCGTTCGGGCAGCACATGCTAACACAAGTTAGACTACTATTTAAGGTCATTCCTAGCTTCTGCGTGGCCCTAGGCCAAATCATATTCGCAGGGCTTTAGCCAACTCCTCCTCCGAATTTATCCCCTCGCACACAGTACGCAGTCACTTCCTCTGCTCGTCCCTGGTGCTCCAGGCTGGGCTGGCTTCCTCCTCCTCTGCCACCTCCGCACGGTGCTCCTGGGGCAACACGGGACACCGTTCTCCCAGAAACACAGCTGGAGCTTCTCTTTCTGGACCATGAAGTCAGGGAAATCACTCACAAATGCAGCTGGGGCTCCAGTCAGACCATAAATGGGGAGCTTTGGGCCTTGTTACGAGGTTACACTTAGCATTAAAACAATTGTTTTCATGTGACTGTGCATCCGGTAGTAAGTTTGTGGCACATGGTTTTTGGAATAGTGCAATCTCTTGTGCCTGCATAAATCACATAGACTTTCTGAGTAATCCTGCCTGGGCGAATATACTAGCTCTGACCCAGGGATACTGCCCGGATGCACATGATTGAGGTTTTCCCTCAAGGTCAGAGAAGAATACCTCACTTCATTGCAATGAAGCACATTTGAAGACATAGGGGGACCTTTCTCATCCTTCTTTTACAAGGGTAGAGGTAGATGGAAATTCAATGTCAGCCTTGGTCACGTCTTTCTTGCTGAGCACACTTTGTATTTGTCATCAGTTCAGTGATATTCCAGTTGCTAACAAAAATATTACAGTGAAAAAAAAAGACAAAACAAAAAAAACCCCAACAACTTGAAATACTTAAAGATGACTATGGGAATGGTGAAAAACTTTAGCTGATAAAGACATTAACAGCATAGGATTCAGCTTTGCTTAACCTTCATTTATTACTTTTCTCCTGTATATAGAGACTTCACTCGAGAAATGAAGGGGTTAGAGATTAAGGTACTAGCTAAAGATGTGTATTCAACACATACCTACTGCCCCACCAGAAATCCTGTGTGATTTCAGGTGATGCACAGTCCTTTCATGCCACTCTTCCTCACCTGGAAAACCCCAACATCAATCCTACCTTACAGGGGTGTCACAAAGCAAAATGCTTTTAAGATTAGGAGATGCTGGTTTAACATCAAACCCAGTGGGATTTACACCTTGATTTCAGAGCATGAAAAGCAGGCTAACTTCTGAGTAAGCTGAAAAATATCACTTTAAATTCCACTTCTGTCTCATTTATACTTTTTCAATTCCATTTATGTCAACACTTCATTTACCCCTAATCTATTCAAGTCTCTAGCTGCAGCTGAGGTGAGAACCTTCACATTTAGAATAAAAATCTTCAAAGAACTAGGTAAATAAGGACAAGTTCTTGAACCTATGCCCTGTCATTTGGGATTACTGAGAAATGCAAACACTTCATTAATTATCACAGTAAAAAAGGAGGTCTCTCAAAAGGTTTTGCAAGAAGCCAGTATATCAAACAGCAGATCACTAAGATATTAAAAACAACTAGGAGACTGGTGGAATCTGAAGAAAATCCAATGTTTCATTCTGGACTGAAAGGAGATGCTTATCTCCAGAGCAGTCTCCTAGAGAGCACCAATGCAGGTGAATCCCATCTCACACAAAACCAAAAAGACAACAGATAGTACTATCCTCTCCAACTCAAAGTCAACAGCCAAAGCCATTTAGGATGAAGGAGACTTAGGACCAAGACCCAGCTTTGTTGAATTTGGAGCAAGGATGAGAACCCTTGAGTCAAAGCTCCCACAGCAGTCACTAATTACTGACCCTGGCAGTCTCTCAGCTTCTCCTCATGAACTTACTTTGCTTTGTGTCACTAGCTAAATATTTCTTGGAGCAAGGACAGGAAGCTGTTCCCATGTTTGTATCATACTCCATATCAAGTGGAGCATTTGGAGTGGGAGACCAACTCGCCCCAGATGAACTGCTAGAGAAGACTGTATCCAAGTCTTTAAGCCAGGCAGAAGAATTTACTACAGAGCTACTGGCTACAACGGGGAACACTTTCACCTGAAGTCTTTTCCCAGCAGGTCAAAGCACTCTCTAAGTCCAGATGCTGAATCAGACACACAAGCTGGAGAAGGCAACATCTAGGCTGTGAAAAGTACTAGGGCTTAGCTGTGAAAGATCTGCCAGCTTCATTAGTGTTGTTTGGATCAACATAAATTAGCAGAAATTCAGTTACTGTTGATTTTAGGAGTAAAAATTAAGATTCAGAGATTTGGGGTAAACCAGGGCAAGCTGGCAGCTGAGTGAGAGCATAAAGAGTAACTGCAGTACCTATGCAGTGGATTTATATGCTCAGAGGGACAGCAGGGTACCCAAGGTCTTATAGTCTATCTTCCTTTCCTGCCTGGAAATGTAAGATCAAGTTCTCTTGGATGTGCAAAGTCAGCTTTCTCAAGATTACATGTGTTGTAAGAGTAGAGGAATGATCTATCCTACTTCTAAGCATACCAAGGTTCTAAGAAATATCCATCTAGTAGACATTTTTAGTTCTTATTTCACATGAGAATCTAAGTGTGAAAAGTGTGTCCTTGATGCCATCCAAGACAAAGCAGGTAAAAAAGGAACAGAAAAGTTCTCCTATCATGAAGCCTCCTCTTTTATGTTGCTCCTCATAGCTAGAAAAGGACAGTGAACTTCCTTTAAGTTTTCAGTCTGGGTGCCTCCTCAGAAACAACAAAGCAACAATAAAAGCTGGTGTATATCAGTATGCTAGCTGGATTTTTATGACGTTTATTTCTTAATAAGATGTTGATTCATTTGTAAATTAAGAACACAGTTTGTTGTGCAATCTCCTTTTATGTGCCACTCAAACATCAGATGCAGAAAATTAAACAGTGGCTTGCTTACCAAGAAGAGGAGATCCTCTTTAATTTAGAAGAAAGTTGTTTTGTCTAAGGGTTGGGGGTTTTTTTGCCCCAGCATATGACAAGTGTGCCAAGAACATATAAATAAAATACACACGATATGTACTTCAGAAAAATAAAAAGCCAAGATTTTATTTGAATCTAGGACAACTATAAAGAGGTGATTCTTTTTGAACCTGCTATGTTACTCAAACTAGTTCCACACTCGCGAACCACAAATGCTACTCAAATAAGGAAAGCTGCGCAGACTTATGCTTGCTTCCACAGTTAGAGAAAAAATGAGTAACAACTAGATCAGGCACTTTCCTAGTGTCAGCCACCAATCCTTATTTCATGGAGAAAACAGCATTATGTTTCAAGTAGCAACAGTGACTTATTCAGGACCTGCTACTGGTTTTTCTCCATTGGTACTGGCCCTGCTGCCTGAGGAACATGCATAGCTGAAAGATTGAGCTGCAGCAGAACTAGAAAACTGGTCAAAGATGCAAGCAAGATATACCATGAAAGTTTATAATGAGGCATATACAGCTAGCTGCCTTCAGCAGTTAGAAGCACTAAACCAAGTAATTTATAATGTAAAGCACGAGTCTGCAAATTGTGTAATAGGCTCAGCAAAACATCTTGAGGGACAGTGAAAACTAGTTTTGTTTCTTGTAAACTTCTATTATAGTTGAACTGAAAGGCCAACAGAAAGAAAAATCAGAATATTCTGGAGAAAATGTTAGCTCTGAAAAAAAGAACAAGTTGCAAAACAAGCCTTATGGAAACCTTAGTGACACTAGAGGCAGCTTCTGGTTGGGAAAATGGATAGCACTCCTCTTTGCAGCACTTGCCACCTGCTCCTGCTGTGACACTTAGTGTAATTAAGCAGAACAAACTACTGGAGGGAATGGAGAAAAGACATGTAGGAAAACATGCATTTCAGGAAACAGAAAGACAAAGTGATCTTTATCACTCATAAATTAAACTCTGAGCCCAAGTGGTGTAGCAGCATGCACATTAAGCCAGATTTCTGTTCTCACAAAAATGGAAAAAATTACTTCCAGTAACATTTTACTTTAAAAGAGCTAGTTATCAAAGTCACTTTTGTGAAGATTAAGCAAAGGCTGCCCCTACCATGACTTGCAGTGCAGCTTTTCAAGAGCCTGAAGTCTGTTTGGTATTGGTTCATGCCTATACAATGGCTCCATTCGAACTCAGAAAAGCAGAACTCATCTTTCTTCTTATTCATTGCTGATACTATTCAAGAACTCATAGACCATTTACATTTATAGTGATTGTAAATAATGGGCTTGTTTTGGTATGAGGGGAACAATCATAAAACTTTTCTCAAATAAGATTTTCTTTTTTATCAACATATTTTTAGAAGGGATAGCATTACTTCATCTTTCCCCATATTGTCCCATGTGATTGCTAATCCTTCTCTGAATTTTGTTTTTACACAAGAATGAAAGTGCAGGGATGGTCTGGCGTGCCTGTGCACCATACCTTCTTCTCCTAAATGTAATGTTCTTGGTTATTAAAGCAAAAAAAGTCTTGACTTAACTATTCACCCTCATTTCTATCATTAGTCAATTAGGTACATTCAACTTTCCAGCAAGGGATGCACAGTCCATCTCAATTTTAATTGGATCCATACTTTCAAAAAGAGCATCTTTCACCTCAAACCATGCCTCAGACCTGATGGTTTTTTGACTTCTGGAACAATCCTGCTCCTTCTGAGTTTTTGTCTCCTTACAGCCTATTTTTTCCTTCTTCACTTGTGTTTTTTAAGATTGTATTCTAGAAGCAAAATTTTGAGCAGAAATCCTCAATTTATTTTGACTTCTTTTCTGTGAGATACTTGAGAATTTTTCCTGTTTCATAATAGTGGTGATAAAACCAACAATACTGTTGCAACACTTAAAAATTATTCTGCAAAATACCTCAAAACTTACAAATATTTAATTTAATCAGTCCAATGTTATTCTCCAAAATGTTCTGCTCATTTCTAGTGCAGAGCAAGGCTTTGGGCCATTCTTCCATATGAGGCATACAAAAATGATTTGCAGTGGCAGTATACGTCACTGCAGATTTCTCAGAGTCCTACTCAGTTCTAAAGTCAGGCCAACATGAAGATGCTTAACACATTACAGCATCAGGGCCAAAACAAGGCAGCGGCGCATCTGCATAGGACAGCAGGCTGCTTATGGCAGTTGGGACATGAATCTCACTGACACTTAAAACTTCTCTGGGAGTGCAAGTGGGACATTAGAAGGAGGGTAACTCATGTCTACTGTCTACTTTCAAACCAATAATATGAGGCAATTCCAACACAGAGGAAAATTAAGCATGAGATCTTGCATGCCAGTAACTAAATCAAGGGTAACATGATGAGAACTACCACTGCAGTCAATGCAGTGATCATCAGACTCTTATGAAGATATTGATTCAGGCAACAGGGCACTAGTCACCATATTCACAGTATCTCAACATGCTCACATGTGCTCTGTAGCATGTGCTGGAACTTGCAGCAACATCAGAACACCTCATTACAAAAGCTGACTGGAAAAAAAAATTAAAAATCCATTTTATAGACAAGGTAAAACTTCAAAGTTCTTTTCATGCCACATCAGGATGAAATCAAAACATTTTCATTGTATTCAGATAACAAAATATAAAACCCAAGAAATAGCTAAGAAATTAGTGTCCATTGACCTCCCAAGAATTGTGCTAAAGTAGGTTCAAGTTACTGCTCCAAGTGTCACATCTCAGGAAAGCATCTTAATCAGCAAGACAGTTAAGTCTTTCGTATCAGAACTGCACCACTTTTAGATAAGTAAACGAACACAGGTTTTGATGACCTGGTCACCCTCCTAAACAGGACTGAGTTACCGCAGTTCACGTCTGCAAAAAGAGGATGACTTGAATCTGACTTCATCCACTTAGCCGCTGGCTAGCCTGAAACGCTTCCCTTCCTCTGACTTTCACCACCAATTCCCGTTAGGGAGAGAGAACTCTTCCAGATAAGTTTAATCAAAACTGTTCCATTTCCAAGAACATCTTTGGAAATCTGCTGGCAGCAAGTTTTTAAAAAATTCCCAATCATCCACTCAGCCTTTTTCTGTTAGTAAAATGACACTTTCCATGAAGTTGAGCGTGCAGCTTGTTAGAGGAGAAGTCCAGACAGTATTTGCAGCTTGACTCTGAGAAACTGAGCACTGGCACTTCCTGCAAACACCATCAGCAGTGGATAACCGGGAATTTTTGAAGATGTTACTACCAATAGGAAGACGCTGTCAAGCAAAACAAACCCCTTGGAAAATCCCATTTCAGGAGGCCAAAGAAGATCTGTGGCCATTTTCACATCTGAAGATTAATAGAAGCCCTGTTTTTCTTATGATTTCCCTTTTTTTTTGCTTAGGGTTTTTTGTTTGGAGGTGGTTTGGTGGGGGTTTTTCATTTGTTTGTTTGGGGTGTTTGTTTTTAAAATACCTTTGTAAAAATCAAGAACCAGCTACTGGAATATAGCTGCTCTTTCCTCTGAAGGTCTTCAGTGTGTGCCTGCAGAACGGGCAGCTGTCACACCAACAGTGCAGATCAGACTGTCCAGCAAACCTCACCACTTGGAGAAATGTAGTTTCAAAAGGCCAAAAAGTAATTGTTGCAAGCTTCACATCTGAAGACTATCAAGCTGCTTTTATTATGATTTCAGGTTTATTTTATTTTAGTGTCTTTAAAAGAACGAAGCCTCATTTGTCACATAATAAATTTATAAAATGGATTAAAGTATTTGTGAAACAGTTCATTACCAAAATAAAAAAAAAAACATCAACAAGCAATCAAAAGCCATTTGTACAGCATCTTCCCCTGGGAATTCAGTGCTCTTAATTACCATTTTACATTGATCACCATTTTTCTTCACTAGTGGGGAAGGAAATAAGAGTCTCATCTTGTACTCAAGAGCAAAGTTGATCCAAATGTCTAAACCAGCTACAAGCTCTGACACAGGATGCTGTCAGATTTGTTTCATTTTCTTATTTTCCATGGAAAGAGGAAACTTGAGATCACAATATTTTTCACTCCTTGGATTTCGAGTGTCTCCCCAGGAAAGTCTGCTATCCAAACATTTTGATTTGTAAACAAGTTCAGACTGTAGTTGTTTGCACTATAGTTGAAGAAATGAATGCTTCAATGCATAGTCATCTGCTGCAAAGCAAACTGCTAAAAATGTAAACAGATCCATATTTACCCTTTGGGCTTCACTGGATAAACAACAAGAACAGGGGAACTCAGCAAAGCTAAGCTCTCTGCCCTTTATATTTCTATCAGCAAAGACTTATAGGCACAGATGTTATTGGAGAAGGTTCACATTTTAGGCTTTGATCCTTACCACAACAAGAACTGCTAAGCCCTACCTAGGTGCCTTTAACAGATGACTTATCTAGAAGATCCACTGCTTTAGCATACCAAGTTGCAGAATACCCTAGAAGATGGTAGAGCATTATCTCTTCCCAAATCTCACTCATCACTAATGCTGCTGGTTTTCTGCTACTTCTTTTAAAGATGGTCTGCAGTGACAATCAAAAGCACAATTTTGCTTGCCCAACTCATGCACCATGCTCACAGAGGCGCCCCTGGGAAAACCACAAACTCATTGCCTTTCTAAAGGCTTTACTGACCTTTTTCAAAAGGCCATGGCAGCTACTGTTTGAAGACTTGTGAGGAAGAGAGGGGAACTTGATCAGCACACAGTATTTTTCTTATTATTTCTCAGCTATTTCCCCATTACAGTTAATCAAGGACTCCGGGGAACAGGCTCTGAGGTAGGCAATGTTGCAGGTGGTGACTGATTTCAGAACCTGTAGCTCTGGGTTTGGGTGGGCATGAACTCGAAGAGCAGAGAAGACAGGAACTCGCAGTCTTCAGCATTGTCTCCTCTTCAGCTGATCACTCACAATAAGAAGGCAGCAACCAACCCAGGCATGCAAGGGGCAGCTTTCAAGGAAAGCAGCTCTTTAACCCACAGCTCACTTGCCCTCTGAGCAGACAGGCAAGAAACCACAACTTTCCTACTAAATGCCAAAATCTAAGTGTTGCTAGATAGGAGAGGTTTTTCCTAGTAAACTCAGGGGTTAATTAACTTTACAGTATCCTCTACCTCCTTGTGACAGATGGTGAAAGCCCTTAGTTGTCTGGTTTTCTGTTTGCTCTATAACTATGGTGAAAAAGCTATGGCCAGGCAGCAGCTCCCTATTTGCCTTGTCCTGCCTGCTGTGCCTGGGTTAAAACAATCTAAAGAGAGCTAACAAATCCAGTCAGGGAGACCAGAGTTTCACCGTCACCTGCTTTCCAGAGCAATGGCCTGAAACTCAGGAACCAGTGGATTTCTCTTCAGCTTTGCCTTGCCGTGCTGGCTTTTTGCTACAATTACATTCCCTGCAAATGTGTTTAGGCTTTCCTACCCTTTGTCACATCTGGATGTTAAGCAATTCCCTCCCCCTTAAGGAAAAATTAGTCAGGAGTTTCTGGAAGTGCTCGGCATTGTTGTACCCGTAATTAGTTTGTACACAATGCAGTATTTCAACCATGAAGTTACTTTTCCAAGGATCACTCTGAGGTGTTTGCTTTAACAACACTAACGCCTGCAAAAGCTATCAACTATCTGCAGTGATCCTGCTCCCTCCTGAAATATTCTTCTGTTAAAGACATTACTGTCTCAGAGGAAATCGTTACCTTCCATGCATACACTACCTACCTCATACTTTTGGTCACATTGCTATCTAAAGTGAAATTCAAAATTATGCCTAAACTGGGATGATCATTACCTGTTTATAGAGGCAAGGTACCCTACTCATGTACTGACCACACAGAGACACCCCCTCCGGCATAGGCTGGAAAATGTAAACACACTAGAACTGCCTTGTTTCTTTTAAAAATAGCACTGAATAAAGGGCTCCTTCATTTCAGGCAACTACCTAGGAAATCAGAGCATTTTGTGACCCATTCCTTTGGATTACCTGCTAACATCTCCATTTCATTCAGAAAGCTGCTTTGGTTTTGTGCGGTAAGGAATGAAATTCCCCCCTTCCCAGCAGGAAAAGAAATAGTTAGTGGTATCCAAACATTAACCAAAGGAAGCCACAAAGGAAGCCTGCAAGCACATATGGAACCCTGTACAGCATCGCAGCAGTGTGTTTCACATATGTTCCCTGTGCAGCCAGTCTTTACCAACATTGTTTTACTTTCCCTCCTTACCTATGTCGCTTTTTGGCAGGGAGTGGTAGAGAACATATTTAGAGCAAGATGCAGCTTCACATCAATAACAGTATCACAGTCTGTAACCGACTCAATCATGTTTCCTACACAGAACGAAGTAGGCAAGATTCTAAAAACCGGACTAAACTTCACAGATGGATCCAAAACCTTCTATGAATATTCATTCATCCAGATGTTTAAACATAATTTATTTTGTCGTATGTGCTTGTCAGTATATGCCAACTTCACCATTTTTATAAGAAATAAGATGGCCGATCACTCGATTTTTTTGCTTTCGATCATTTGCCCAGAATTTTATGGATATACCACAGAAATGGGAAATGCAAGTGCATTACTGACCTTATAGTATCTGTGTAGCAAACCCTGTTTAAAAATCTTGCCTTACAGTTGAACTAGGTCATATCTGCATGGACTGAGGCAGTTTCCAACTCATACTCTGAGTGGGTCAGACATGTAGCAACTGTTTTAACAGAACACAGAGCACAAGTTACTATGCCCTGCCTCTCTGTGCATATGGATCTGAACTGGCTCTTGTCAGGTTTTCTTGGAGCACAAGAAGTGCAAATAAGGTCTGTCTGCACTGCCATTGAAAACATGCCCTTGACTCCACACTGCTTATAGAGAATTTTTTTACTCTACCATTTAGGCTATGACAAGCTATTACGCCTTTGTAAAGGAGAAGCATTCTCAGGTGTAAGGAAGGCAAGACAGAGGAAGGAACAGGCTGGGGCAAAGACAGGGAAGAAACAGAAGAGACACAAGCTTTATCGAGAAGTAAGTAAAATATACAAGGAGGCTGAGATCTGGGTCTGATGTAAGACTCCGTAAGAGCATTCATAGTCTGAAAATGTAATTGGAGAGCTGTTTCTGACAGGCCTGATTCTAGATGGTGGCATCTTAATGGACAGGCTGGCATCTTGAGGGGACATCTGGCAAAGGCTTAGGTAACCAAGCAGTCACAGAGGGTTTCTGGAGAGTCTCTGAGGGACAAGGAAACATTCTGAACCATAGAAGGAAAGAGGAGAAATTCAGAAGCGGGAGCTGAGGTGTTATAAACAGACATTAGTAAGACAGTGTAGAAGAGTCTGAGGGGCAGTCACCATTCCTCACTGAAAAACAGAAGTAAAAGGATTCAAGAGGTGAAGCACAGGGATGGCATAAAGGTCAACAGCAAATCTTTACTCTTAAATCTGTTCTTAGGTAATTTACATGTGAAAAAGACTCAAAGGGAAAAAGCAGTGCAATGTGAAATGGGATGCTGCATTAACATTTTAGCATTTCTATTCACACTTCGTTCCTTTCTTCTGGTGTGTTGCTAGGACTGGGCTTCAGGAGAGCTGGCCCTCTTCTCCCTACAACATTGCAACTCCCATCAACATCTGTAACTGCACCACACATCCGGCAAGCAAATGTAAACTTTAGTGGAGAGATCATTCTGATGCCAACATCAGTAACTAACTTGTAATTTAAAACGCTTCATTCCATCCACTGTAACAAGTCAGTCTGCAAGTTTATGCCAGCTCTTGAAGATATCATAGTCCAAAGTAGCCTGAGAACAGATACAGAAAAAGAGGATAAACCATATTTTTTAAAAGTCTACACTAGAGAAGCAACACTGCAAACAGCTGCCCCACCTTCATTAAGTACTAAACCAAAGAAGTTTTCTGCCACCTTGCTGTCTCTGCAAATCTGTTTCACTAATAAAATCCCTTCCCAAAGCAGCGTTGGCCTCAGCTGAAACACATTTACCTATTTTTTTCTAGCTATACAGAATTAGAGCAAGCCAGAGAAGCCTAATCTCACTTCTCAGCTTAAGAAGTAAGGACAAGTCCCCTTTTCAATCTCCTCCATCAAGAAAAATCAATCTCCACTACATACAAGACCAGTAAAGCTCATAAATCCCTGCCTCTACAGTTTCTAGGATACAGAACAGGGATTGGAAATGAAAAATTTCCTTATAAAAATCACAAGTCAAAAACATTAATTATTGTATTGCAACATCAATGGCTCATTGATTAAAAGAACCATTTGTTCTCATGCAGAACACATTTAACATTCTTTATATCTATCACTGTGAAAAAAAGAAAAAAGCCCCTAATGGTCAAACTCTCATTACCTCCCTGTTTTCAGTACTCCCTCCCCTCTCTCATGTTCACATCATTTGTGCCTTTTTTTCACCTCCCTTCTTTGCACCTTAGGGCAGTCATCTAACTTCTCTGTCAGTTTTGCAGCTTTAAGTCAGAAATTTTGGATCCTCCTAGGGATGAGGAGATACATATCTAGTAGTGACTATGAGACACGGGGCTCAGTAACAAAAGAGTCAAAAGACAGTCCTTCTTGTGAAAGAGGCACACAAAGGTTAGATGTCTTGCCCAGGGCTTCAGTGAGTCATTCTAAAGCCAGAAGTTGGACTGGGAGTTCTTGCTCCTTTGCTCTAATCAATTAACCACTTTTCCTCTTCAGGATTTATTTCTTCTTTCATGACTGATGACTCAGCTACTGTCTAAGGAGGGCATTATGTATTACTTCATGATGAGGGGCTAATTCCTCCTCAACACATGCTGTTGGGTATAGTGACCCAATGTTACTGAGATAATCAGTCCATTGTCTCAATATGTTAATTGAGACAAATGGTGTAATGATTCATGTTTAGGTGTCTGCTTCAATGTTTCCTCATTGTTTTCTGCTCCTGAGAGTAATGCCTTCATTCCTCAGCAACTGCTGATGTTCCTCCTCTTTAAGCATTACTGCTGGGATACTGTGTGTACTTCTGCTATCTCATTTGCAAAATATTCTGCTTATTCACATTTGCTATTTTCATAGTCTTTGGAGAATTCTTTTTCCATGCCAACTGTTTTTGAGATTAAAAGCAAATGAGAAGAACGGAATCAAAACAACTCCCCTTCCGCCCCCCTCTTTACACTTGAATCAAAAATGTGAACCCATCATTTATAAGCTTCATCATTTGGGATTATGTTTAAATGATTTTATCAGCCAAACATTAGTCAGCTGTTAATCAGGGGCATTTCTGTCTGAGCTATCAATATGGAAGCCAGGGACCTTCACTCACAGGACCATGGGTGGAGGAACAGAGGGCAAACAGTGGTACCTGATTTCTTTACAGCAGGCCCTGGTATTTGGTATTTGCCATGTTCATGTTTTCACCTTTGCAGGGGGGTCAGTTCCCCACAACCAGCTGCTTGAAAAAAAACCATCTAAATCATTCCTCCAGAGAGCAAACCCACAGCTTCCAGAGCTGAAAACACAGGCAGTTAAAACTTGAGTTAAAACCCTAAGCCAAGATTGTGACACTTCCTCACTAATGAATAGCTGAAACCTGGGATCCACTCCTTTCTTTCCTCTTTTAATCCCAGTAGGGTTGCAATCAAAGCACAGCAAAAGGATTTTCTTTGGTCTCTTTAGCTGTGTCTTCTGCAGCTATCCGAGTCTTGTTTCTCCCCAGCTGGTAAAGCACAGCACAGCAAAGGCAGTCAGAGAGGCACTGTGACTCTTACCCCACGTACGGGAGCAGCGGACATCCTCTTTGCTTGTGTTCACTGAAGGCTCATCTAAACACTCTTTGCAAGCAGCCACATGTTTCTGCCCGTATTTGAGGGCGGCTGGACATGAACCTACTTCAAGCTAATAGTCATATGGGCCCTTTTACACATCCCTCAAAGACCCAGGCTTGTCGCCACGTCAGCATGGCTGCACAGCTTCGAGACAGAAGCCAGTTCATACACAGGTGCCTTAAGAAGGCACTTAAATACATGCATAAAACCATAGAGCCAGGCTCTGCATTTCTTCAGACAGATCTATTTCTCTGTTTCAAACTCTCACCAAGGAGGAGAAAAGGAGTAGCCCTTATATAGACCCCTGCAATTTTTCTCTTTAAGGGCTATAATCCCACACGTCATTTGAGTGTTTAGCAAACATGGCTGTATTCAACAGCTGCACGTTTTCCCTCAGCTTGCAATCAGTGGTTAGAGGTGAGCAACTAGTCCTCTCAAATCAAAATATTGTTTAGTGTTAACAGCTGAAGCTAAACATAATATTAAAGCTAGAGGATTTTTAACATAGTGAAAGGCTTTGAAAGAATGCCTCCTATTCAGTGGAAATGAAAAGTCTTCCTTAAGACATCCACTGTGAATTAAGCCAAAGTATGCACAGAAAAAAAACCAAAATATCCTACAGAGCTGCACTGTAACCATCCATGGTCATACTCAGCATCAGTAAATTACGGCATATCAGGCATGGCCGCAAGGGAATTTAGCAAAAGCTGTTTACAAATTTAACAAAAGGGCACAAGTCTGTGTATAGACAAAACCCAAAACAGGGCTAGCGAAGTCAATAAGGCAGAATTTATTGCTAAAGGCAGTAGCAAAAATGGTTTAAAATTGGCTCTTTTGACAAATTCTAAAAAACCTACTGTGCTAGCCTTTGCAAAATCACATGTCACATCAGAAACATCCATGTCTCTACCAACCCATCTGCAGTGGGCTTTCCATGGGGGTCCCTCAAATGCAACTGCACAACATCAGCCACACACAAGACAGCAGATACACTCATATAGGATATGATCCATATGGAGGCTGCCAAGGTACAAATGACATAGCTTTATAAGAAGCAAAACTAGGCTCTGTGCTTTGCACTCTCAGTTCAGACAGGTTACAGGAAAACAGCACCATCAGAGGGGAGCAGAGCATTTGGATGTAAACAGTAGTTAATGAGGCGGCACATAAGTGATGATGCATTTTTACACAACTTTATTCATCAGGATTGTATGGAGGTGTTAAAAGCTAGATGTAGTGACAAATCTTGGTCCCAAAATAGATCCTTACTTCTTTATCAAGGTGTTGTGCCCTCCCCATCCCAAGGTAGAATTTACCTGATTTGGATAAAGATAGAAGCTACCACTTGGGTGTCTCTTAGCTGGCCTCAAGCACATGGTTTCAGTTATGCCCTTCATAACTGATTAAATTCCAGACTTGTTTGGATTTTGTTTCCAGCCTGGAAATAAAATACAATACATAAACACAATACAATCCCATTTGAAACAAGTTCTGATGAAGTTTGTTTCCTGGTAAGTCATTAAAGTGCCACCAAAATATTTGGCTGCCACTGTAAAGAAAGGGGGTTCTCCTCTATGTTGGGCTAGCTAAAATTGAAAGACAGCTTTATGGGTTCTTTTCAAATGTTTAAATAAGGACATGTCAGAAAGTTCAAGCTGAAACAACAAGAAAACACTTTTTTTCCCCCTCTTCATTGCAGCATTCTGTAATTTCCATCTGACTGTTCAAGGCTGGTCCTCTCTCAGGGATATAAATACCCAAGGGAAGCTCTAAATATCCAGACATTACAAAGATATTTTATTTGCAAGCATATTATTCAGCTGATGTTTTTATATAGTAGATGAGACTAAACCAGGCCATTAGCTGCATAAACAAGCCAACTCTGTTTCAGTTTTGTCCCTACAACACTATTTCAGTTTACAACACTATTTCAGTTTTGTCCCTACAACTACACATCTCTTACTGTACTAAGCTATACAGCTGAATTATGTCAACACACCAAACTCTGAACCTTATTGCAGCTAGGGAAGAGCAAACATTATAATTGAACTTGAACTTTATAATGAGTAAGTTAAAGGTAACACCTGCTATGCGACATCTGGAGTTTAATCAGTGGGGATTAGGAAAAAGCTAGGCACCCTAATACCTACTTCTTCCTTCAGCCATTCTGTCATGCTGAATGGGCTACAGTACGTACAACAAGCAGAGCTTTGCTACAGCATATTCAAATTCAGTTCGTAAACCCTTGAGGAAAAGCAGAAAATATATCATTCCTATGTTTACAAATGTTCTTCTTTATGGCTTTTTGGCCAAGTATGCCCATTTAAGACCTTTCCTTCTTGCTGCCAAAACAAACATAACTCCTGTTTATTATTTGAAGAACAATCAAATTACATGTTATTCAATTTTCACTGAATTTATCTGACCCTGAGCAATGGCTTTAAAAAAAAAATCCAGATAAATTATACCAAAGGATTCAAAGTGAAGAGATGAAATGCAAGCTGGGCAGATGAAAGAAGAGTTTCAAAGCCAAGGTCAACATTATTTTGAGAAATGCAAGAGAAGTCTAAGCTGTCTTCTGTTAAATGCTGCCCACCCCTCTCGTCTGCTCCCCTGCCCATCACAGATCTTCCTGTTACAGCCTCAGACACAGTCCTGAGTCTGGTCTTTGGACTCAGGAGTACTGCAAAACCTCTGCAAGGACCGGTTAACATCCCCATTGACACCTAGAGCTACAAGAGAGAGAATTTATTCTCTTGGAAGCCCTTCAGATCCCCTCCTCTGCCCCTTTTTTTTCTTTGTCTGTTTTCAATGCAAAAGCAGTTTTCAAAAAACAAAGGGTCCAGTGAATGATTTAATAAATTCTGGATTAAGTAAAAATAAACGGTGCCATACACTTAATTCAAACAGCTGGAATATATATGTATCTCTTTTCAATGGACTCTAAGAGGAGGGGGGGGGGGGGGGGGGGGAGAAGAGAAAGTGTTTTAAAGACACCAAAGCTCTACTACAGATTTCCAGAGAATCCATGGGGAAGTATATTCCCTATAGGAAGATAAATGAATGGGGACTACGCACAAAAAAATTTTATGGTGTGTGGCAGTGGAGGTGGAAGAAAAGGTGTTGGGTAACAGTGACAGAAGGAAATGCTAGAAACACAGAAAGGAAAGAAAAGGGCCAGTGAAGAAGAGATCACCCCTCTTAGAAGCTGACCTTTGACGGGGCTCTGCAGAGCAGATGCAGCAATTCTTGCTTTGTAGATGCAGTGCTGTGTTTTGAAATTGGACATTGTTGGAGGGAGTTTGCACAGTAAGCTCTTTGTAATGGTTTCTTTAATAGTCTCCTATTCTTCCCGGGGCTGCTTGCGGAGGCTGGAAAGGAGGCAGAGGGCAGGGTACAATGGGAGAAACATTTCAGAGGGCTGAAACACAGAAGGGAATAACAGCAAAATAGATTTCCTCATGGGCTGCAGTGGCAAAAACATACACCAGAAGTTTAAGGGCTTAGAAGGTTGAAACAGAGGATTTAAATTCAAGGCAAGGCAACGTTTTCATTTAGGAGCTCAGACTATGTACATTCCAGTTGTAGCTGTGAATGGGCCTGCATAACCCATGGCTCTGAGCACCCCTCCATTTTCTCAGTCTGACAGGCTCAGCCTGTGCCAGGCAGGAAGCTAAACTTTCATTTGTTTTCTGATCTGCTGTCACCACTGTCCTAAGAAAGGCTGTATGCAGGTAAATCACTCTGCCAACCTCTTCAAAGAAAATGTTTTCTCTTTCCTAGCATTTCAGAGCCCAATTTCCCAAAACATAACTGTACTTCTACACCGGTTCAATTCCTTTCATTTTTTTCAGATCTTATTTCAGTGAAATTGGAGAATAACAGAAGCATAAAGGCTCTATTAGATGTGTTCACCTTTAAGGAGAATTTGACAGAAATGGATAATTCTGATACAGACTGCTGGGACTTTTTTCAAGAAACCACACACATACACACCTTACTGTGTTTAGGTTTTACAACTGTTCAGATCCCGTTATTTTCATCCTTGATAAATTCTGTAAGACGTTTTGATAGTAACAGCTAAACTCTGAGTTTCTTGTTCCCTTTAAAGGCATCTATGCTCTCTGATGCCTTCTCCTAAACTACCATCTCAAAATAAAGAAAAACATTCAGAACAACTGAAAGAAGAAAATTTGGAAATAGATGCATAATTTCCACATCCACCTCTTGCATGACCAATAAATCACAATCAACAGCTTTGTTTATGGGTTGTTTGGGTTTTTTTAAATCGCAGGATATCAGTCAGTCCCTCCTGGAGATGAGAACAGAAAGGTAATTCTAGCAGGGCATCACTGCAAGTGTCACACCTTCAAAAAGAAGTTTCACTGATTTTAAACAGCTCCCATTTCCAAACACCAGTAGAGGACATGCACACAAACCATATAAACTGTGATGACCTGGAAAACACTTTGCTTGCTTCCTCAATTCTTTGTTCAGTCTTGCGTTTGTGAGTTTTACCTCTTAGTTTGGATAATGGCAACTGTTCTAAATGCATATCCTTGCATCCACCCATACCGTAGCTGCTTTAAGATGTGGACTTTGGATTCAGTCATGTGCTGACACAGCCTGCTGCTGTATCATAAGGGTCTGACGTGCAGTGCCATGACCCCAGCTGTCACATACAGCCTATTGCCTGGTCTGTTGATCTGCCAGTGAGTACTACATGGCACACACTCAAACCTGAGAGCAGTTGTACCTAAGGATATGTCAAAATCCACGCAGAAGATAGTCTGGTACTGTGGCTTCTTATAAGTAAATATGCACCATCAGGCATGTACTATATGATCGGGTGGATCAGGTACTGGGCCAACAGCAAAGTTGCATAGTCTGCTAAAGCTAGAGTCAGATCCTTTCATTTCAAGTCCCAATTTCTTACAGAAATGCCTTCTTTGACTTTCTCCCATTTGGACACCACCTGCCTTTAATTATTCTTTCCTTTCTGCAAGTAAAAAATAGCAAGCTGTATTCCTAGTGAACATCAGATCTACTGAAAACTTCAGTTTTATGATCCCAAGATTTAGTCAGCTTCACCAAATAATACCAGCTGAGGGGAAAAAACACAAATGCCCCCATGGACATAATAGTGCCTGTTCCCCTTTTATACTTGTACACAGCCAGCTCAAGGGAAAGCAAACACACAAGGCAAGCGATTGGGGTTCAACACCCTTCTCTGTCCAGGTCCCAAATGCCTGTGTTTAAGGCAGTCGTCGTAACCACCCAGGAATGCCTCTATATTCAAATGCCTAACAGATCTTCCACTTGGAAATCTTCCATGTTCCAGCAGGAAGAAATTGCATTCTTTTGCTTAAATAACTTATAGCTTGATAATTAAAGTACCTGCTTAGATGCAGGAGATACAGATTTGAATCTTTTCAGGAAAAAGAGAAAAATGAGCCAGAATCTTACAACTAACTGAATGCCCCAACCTATAGTCTGCCTAGAAAAAAGGTAGGAAAACCACCGTTATGACTCTCTGCTTTTCTTTACTTAGACCCCAAGCCCAACAATATATGCAGTAAAATAAGTTTTTGGAGGGATGGTTTCCAGAGAGAAATGGGAAATATTGAAAATATAATTTGATTCAACTAGGTATCTAAATCTGGGCCAAGAATAAATAAGCAAACAGTTGCTCAGACAATCCATCTATTTAATACTTCTTGTTCCCAATTAAAGCATCTTGGTTTTTGATTCTACTTCCAACCCAGTTTCTTTCTCCACTCCCTTCTCCCAGTTCCCTCCTGATCTCCTCTCATTCTTTCAGCTTCCTCCCCAGGGAGCTGGGCCAGGCTATTGCAGCTGGCAAAGATGGGCCGTCTCCCTGCTTTGATGCAAATTGCTGTCCTGTTAACAACTCAGGGTACCATCATGGATCTACTGGACTTGTGCAAACCCTTGACCTGCTGGCTTCCTTGAAGCAATGCAGAATTTAAGCAGCAGAAACCTCCCATTTCACTAGACATCGCAGTATTTTTTTACAGGGACTGATGTCAGCTTGAACATGTGGCAATTGGAAAGACAACATTTGTACTCTGGGAACAGCAAAAGCTGTTTCCTTTGCTTTGTAATTAGATCTTCAAGTTGGCCTAATCCGTGTGCTGCATAAAAAGGCTTATTCCTCTTAGCTTCAGCCACTCCAGTTGGAAAAAGAGACTGTCAAATTGCTCTAAAAGGTATCCTTAAGCCTGTTCCATGGCATAAACCCCCAAACTTGCCAACAAGTGGATCACATGTAATTGAAAAGAGCCCAGCAGGGTTAAACATTGACTGTGGATGGCATGAGAATGGGCACACCTTCTGGAGCTCTGGAATGGGAATATTATGAAACATTTCGAGTCCAAAAGCAGGAGTCACCTGCATCTTCACTCATAGCTAGGGTCAAAGTCATTCCCAAGAAGTTAGATGGTTCTAATTCTTCCCATTATATTTGCGTGTCCACCTAGAACTGTAAGCTCCCTTTACCCTCAGCTTTCCCAGCAGTCCAGCAGCTTTCCAGCTTTTCCTAGCTTTCCAGCAGCCTGTTGAGGGGAAACAAACAAATCAAGGAGCCTGTGGGTGTCTCAGTATCTCCTATGCAAAGTGTGGATAATGGTGCTAAACTCTTTAGGTAACTACGATGAAGAGTGCCACACTAGAGGACATTTCTATTAGGAGATGTGTGCTTTCTAAAGTTTTGTCCTATATTTTACAAGAAAAATATGCCTGTAAGCTCTGGCCTGAAAAATCTTTTTAATTCCAAGTTTGCTGTGAAATACAGAAAAAACATTGCATGAGCCAATTCTCCCATTTTGTAAAAATAAATCTCAGTATGAGATCCACATGGGCTACATATTTTCCTGGGCCATTTTTCCCCCACTGGGAACTAAAACAGTTTTCTAAAATTCTCCCAGCAGGAAACATTCTGTGATGTCTCTACTCCACCACAGCATCATCACATCAGAAACTGTACAGTCCTTATGCATAATTTTGTTCTAACAAATTTTATTCGTGGGCCATCTAATTTTCATCAGCAGAAGGAAGTCCTTGAGAGCAGCTCTGCATTCAATTTCTTCATTGACAAATTCAGTCTGAGATTGCCCCTTTTCCCCTCAATAAATTGTTTCTAATGTCCTGGGCAGACTTTGGTTTTTTTTTTTACATTCAGTTGCAGCAATGTAATTCTTCATTAGACAGCACTTTAAACTAGGCCTCTGAAGTGATCTGCAATTAACTAATCTAATATACATACCAGTGCATAAATCCATAGCACTTCTCTTTGTAATTCCCTTCCCCCCTGCTGCCCCCCACCCCCTGCATTGTTTTGCTGACCTACTTTAGAAAACCTCTGCTCCGAAAAGGTTATTCAGTATAAGTGAGGACAAATTTAGCAGGGTGACAGTGTGTGGAGCTGGGAACTGTTTTTATCATGAGCTTTCCTATGAGAGGAATCTTAGCAGCAAATCATTAATTTGAAATTATCCTTAAGTTCTGAGTCACTTCGAGAGATTCCATGGGGATATATTATGTCCTGGGTTGTGGGCACACAAAATAAGTAATTACTTATTCCTCATTAAGAAGGCAGAGAAATAAGAATGAGTACTTATGCTTTGACTACTTAGCAGAAACATTTTGAGAAATGCAACAATTAATCCAACCTCAGAGTACAAGATGTTCGTAATTTTCCCTAAAAATAAGGTGTCTGCTTTCCTCAGAAAAGTTGAAACTTCAATTAGAGAGCTGAAAACTTTTAACTGAAATTCTTAATTTTAAGTCCTACCTCAAAATATACAGGTCTTCCTAGAGAAGTATTTTCAGTGCTTTTCAATTATTTCGGAGAAAAGTTTCAGTGGAAAAAATATCTGACTAGTGCTAGTAATTACACAATCTGTCATTAGAAAAATGCCACATCTGCCATCCATAGCACCTTATAACCATGATCTTGTGACAGATGCAATAGCAATGTATGCACAAAAAAAACCCACCAAAAGCATACCATCTTTAGAGAGAGCAAGAGATCTGACAGCAGTACCTGTTGCTATGCTGATGATACTTCTTCCTGTGCATCTCTGAAGACCCTTTTTACTTTTATCAGGTTTTGTAGACAGCTGCTCATTAACATCTACCCTTACCATTTCATGAATAGATTCATTAAGGGTACACACTGAAAAATAAGATTTTACTTGCTTTATTTCCTATTAAGAAAAAAAAAAAAAAAATCACAAGAACAAGGGAACACCTCCTAGCCACCACATTTTGGACTTAAGACAATGCCTAATATTACCTACACCATTCATATCTTTAGTTAATTTCATTTGAAGTGAAGTAAAATAAAGCTTAAAACACCCAAGCCTGTTGTCCTGTATCACAATAAATTGATATGCATTGTACAGCACTGGCTGAGTAACAGGTTTTAGATCAGGAGCCAGGAACCTTGCTCCAAAGAAACAGGCAAAACATAACTAATCAAACAGCATGAGTTAAGTTTGGGGTTTTGTTTTGTTTTTGAAAAACTTCATGCAACTACTTAGCTTGCTTCAGATCTATGGAAACCAGAGGCCAGTCAGCAGGAGAACATCAAGAAGTTAAGCAGTGATTTCAACCCACATCCAGCAGCGGAGGATTCAGTGAAGAACTTTCCCTTGCCCTGAGCTTGTCCTGGGGTAGGAATCCCATTAGCTCAGTATCGTGAGACCACGGAGTGAAACAGAGCATAGCTTCAGAAACCAGCCCAAAGCACTCTAAGAACCAGAGCAAATTAGTGCAAACGATGGGAGGATGGTTGCCAAAGCAATCTTTGCAGTTGTTCTGTTCTGACTTTGGGTGGCAAGAGAACGGGGGTGTTGTGCCACAGCCTGCAGCTTCACACGATGTCAAGGGAAAAGATTAGCTCATCTTTCAGTGACAGACAGGAGCTTGGCCTGTGTTTTTTCACAAACATCACCTTTCCCAAGGGAGAGAGAATTTATACCCTTGTCTGTCTCAAGCAATAAGTGTCGGTTATCAAATGGAAACCCGCCGCCTTCTAGTCAGCACTTCTCCAGAATGACAAGCAGCTGGAGGGAAACAGCACAATAACCCATTGAGTATGAGAAAGAGAAAGCTTTTTGCCACAGGGCAGCGTTACAGGTCTTTCTGAAGCTTAAGGAAAGGTAATTAGAGGTCTTGTATAATCTATTCCCTTCACGTCTGGGCTGTAATGGAAAAAGGACCTCCACAGCTCTTCTAAGAAATTTAACATAGTGCTGGAGACTCTCTTTACTTTAAACATATGGCATTTTCAGTGTAGTCCCCAACCATGAATACTGTGTGAAATACTTACAGTACTGGATAACCTTTTCAGTACAATGGCTTTGCAGTTTCTGTATTTCAAATACACATAAAAGCTTACTCAATTTAATGCCTTTTGCCATCAAAAAGCTGAACAGCTTTTAGCCAAGTCAAATAGAGTAGAAGACATGCAAGGAACATTTGCCTGCACTTGTGGAGAATTAAACATTGCTAATCCAATCGTGACTATTTTGGAAAAGGTGCTGACAAAAAAAAACAAACAAATAAGCCTGGTTCAGAATCTCAGCCTGGATCTATTGGAGTAAGCATCTAAAATAAAGGTGCAAATTGATGAGAAAAATGGACAAAAGCCAGTGCCACCTCAAAAATCCCTGCTGTAATCAAAGTTTGTAAAAATTATCATAAAGGAAAAGTTGTTCCAAAATAGGAAAATATCAATCACAGTGGGAAAGGCAGTTTTCCTATGATGAAAACACTTTAAAAAGTAGTAGTAACAAATTGATGAATGCAGCAAAGCTAAGGAAAACCATTTTGGAGAAATGGCTTATGGCATGCTGAAATTGCTTGGTATCTGCCAGGCACAACAGGTGTGTGTGGGAAGACCTATGTGTTTCCCTAAATATGAAGGCAAAGGGAAGAGGAAAAGAAGAAAAAAAGAAAAAAAAAAAGACAGAAAACACAGAGCTAGTGGCTTTCAGTGTTTCCTGCAGAAGTAGTAGCCAGTACTGTTGGAATGACAGGTCCCTCTCAAGATCTTTTAAACACATTGGAAGTGACTACCTCTTCCCAGGAACTCAAAGTCTAAGCAGACAAGGTAGGCAAAGAAAGGGCTGGGAAGGGGAATAATTATCCAGAATTCATAGATGGGGAACAAAGGGACTAAGTTACTTGTCACACAATACCTTTTGTTTCAAATACCTAATCCCATAGTCTAAGCAATAAAGACCACCCTTTCTCTTGACAGTGTATTTTTAATTGCACACAATCCAAAAGAAAGAAAGGCTCTATTACTGAGAAGTATTAACCCTTCTAATTAAGTGGAGTAGTTGGAAAGCAGTTAAGAAAACAAGTGAAAGAGTGAAAGGAAACTAGCTGAATAACATCAGAGATAAACACTAAACTTCTTGCTAAATATGACACTTCCATCAGCCAGAGGCCCCAGGGAAGTGCAGTGCTGGAGACAGATTGGTATTTCTTGAGGAACATTAAAAGCCTGGGAAGCATTTTAAGCAGTACAGTATATAATAGCACCATGAAGCCCCACTGGAGCAGGATACAGCAAGCGGGAGGTCTGAATTGTATCCTTTCAGCTCTCACTGCCTGAAGTAATTTCAGGCTATTTGCTTGGCTTAGCATCTTCAGTAGAAATGACTAAATTTGAAAACTCACCTTAAAATAAGCATCTAAACGGAAAACATTAAAAATCAGTAACCATTTTGCAAATGCTTTGCCCTTTGCTTCTGCATCCTAGTCCATAAATTAAGAGAATGGAAAACCACCATCTTCGTAAAGTCATCAGCCATCTCTGATGGCATAAGCAGCAGTGGGATGCTCTCTTGTGATTAAGATACTCTTAAAGCTCCATTATTAGTGTATTCGCAGATCAGCAGCTGTACTGGCAAGTCACAGGCATGTTGCAAATCAGTACTAAGGAGGTTTCCCCAGCTTGAATGGGAATAAGTATTTTAACAAGCATACTCTGTTGATAGTCTTTGTGACTCTCCCTCTGCAACTACAAAGCACTTGGGATTTCCTCCTAGTAACAAGTATTGATAATACCTTAGCAACAATTCGGGTCTACTTCTCAATATTAAGTTAATTAAGTTCACATTTTCAGGTCATGTGCTTAGTCTTCATTCCATAGTTATCAGACTTCCTGTTCTCATATTTTGGGGTTTTTTTTTCCCCTCCCTCCTTTCTTTCAAGCTTGGTTGAAGCTTGACTTTTCACATTTGTCCTTTTCCGGTTACGTTTCTTGACCTCTGCCACAGCTTTTCTCCACTCCTTTTGGACTCTGAACTTGAAGTCATTGAAGATGGCTCTACCGTTGCCAGTTACATTCTGAAATTATTTATTTATTTAACTAGTTCCCTTTATCTCTCTCCCTCCTTCATTTATGATGGTGCATATTCCTGGAAATTTTAACATTTTGACCATGAATAAATTCCTAGCCTCTTCCATAGTCGAGTCCTTGAGCTCCTTAGCCGCATGACTTCATTCCCCACTTCCCTTAGTGTATCCATCTCTGTTCTTTTAAAACCAGTTCAGACTTGCTTTTGCTTCTTATATTATATCCCACGTCACTGAGAAAATGAAATTGGTTGGAAACTTTTCTGCAGAAGGCATAAAAGCTTTTAAGTCCTCCATTCCCAAATTCAAACAATGGAATAAGAAAAGCCCTGTTGCTTCAATGCTGTATAGGCAGCAATTCACAAGACTACAACAGTGTATGAAGGTCAGTAACGCAGCCAGTCGTCCTCAGCTGGAATTCCTGACACACAGAAGCTATTGTCCATCAGAAATGAGGAGAGTTACTGAGGACTTCTTCCTCTTTCTGAGTAAACAAGGTCAAACACAACATCCAAGAAACCCCCAAGCCAGCAAAACAAAAAGTAATTGTGTTCTTCCAGGCCAAATATGGCCATAAGGAAAGGAGGAAAAGGACATTTAACCATGTGAAGAGGGAGTTGTCCAAGACAACTTTTATTTTATTGTGATGCTATTTCAGCACAACTCTATCCTCGGTGTTTCTAGAGAGAAGAAAAAAAAAAAAAAGCAACAATAATTGCCAAAGAACTGAAGTTGAACAAACAAAATACCAATCAACTTCCTGAGAAATGGACTTCAGTAAACTTTTTATTTGATCCTCTGAACTTTCAGAGTGAGAGAATGCAGGAAAAAAATGTCTTCTCAACTAAAGCATTTTTGAGGATAGACTTTTGAGTCCAGTGGTCAAAATGCACAGAGTGTATTAAATCACAATATTTTATTTAACTGCAAAGACTTTGTTTCATCAGTATCTCATAAGTTTTTTCTTTCAGAATGTGTAGTTTTATATTTGAAACTGTATTATAAAATCAAGTTTCAAACCATTATTTTGAAAGCAACAAGTGTTTTCTAAAACAGAAGTTACATGAGTATTTTTGACTCTTCCCCATCTGAACAGATAAGCAGGGAAAGAAGATTCTGTGCTCATTAAAATAAGTCAGCACTGAAACGAGGAGCCGAGATGATCAGAAAACACATTTTTCCATATACTAAAAAAAGCTCTGTAGCTGCAAAGATGGTGTAATTTTGTGACACTGGAGTTGCTACTGCAAAAAACCCACAGCTTTCAAACACTAGTATTTAGTTTGGAATTTTTTTTAATGTTGTCATAAAAACTTGATCTTTGGGTGATGTGGGATGAATTTTATTTTTCTTCGAAAAAGTCAATGTAATCAGTGAGGCATAAAAAGATCAAATTGTATTACAGCATTAGCAAAAATTTAAATAGCATCTTTCTAGCATAACGCCATTTCAGAAATTAGTCCTGCATTCCTCCCAGGAGGGCTGACATTTAAATATTTATAGGATCAAATGCTAATGACAAAAGATTTGCTCGACCTTCTCTCCCTGCCAACAGAGGATGCAGCTCTAGAGTGTCTCTTCTAGTGTTTTAACTATGCTTCCTTCTAAGTGACATTGTCTTTGCTTGTGTTTGAGGCCAGCAGACTCATCAGCTTTCTACAACAGTTTCTAGTAGTTTATTGTATCAGCCCTCCAGCTGCTCTTATTAGATCACTTTCTTACTGAAATCATAAGACAGATTCACATCATCTCAGCTAATCTTGCAACATCATGTCAGTTAAGCTGATTTTGCACTAATTTAACACAACTAGATCTGAACACACTGGGAGAATAGAGACTGTTCAAACATCAAATGTGAGCCCAAAGTGGTTGTATATACACCAACTACAAAATAAATCCTTTAATTATAAAGCACTGGAATACTAACTCAAACACAAAATGTAAGTTTTAGGAACTCATCTTCCAAACTTCCTTGGTACAACTGAGAAAAAAAAACTTATCCTAAAATTGAGACAAACTAAGACCAAAAGTATTACATGTATTCAACTGGCAAGACACAGAAGATGTTGAGCTAGCAATTCTTCTGTGCTGAAAGAGCTTTGGATTATCACTATAGGAAAGGAGAGCTCACCACACAGGGGAGGAGTTGTTGTTTAAAGTAATCATGTCCAACAAACTGGCATGATTTGATGTCTTACAGCATGTTGGATAAACAGCACCTTACAAAATTAAGGCTTTGCTTACCTATAACAGTTAAAGTGATAAAAAAACCCTGTGTGTCAATGCATTAACCCTTTCTTTCCCCACAGGAGAGGCATAGAAACAGTCAGCTTCCCGCTGATGCTAATAAAACATTAATTTTCATAATGTGAGGTTTTCTTCAAAACACTGATTTCACACAGTAATTTTTACTTTTCTCTACTTGTCTCTGTAGGAAGTAGGAATCTACTACTACTAAAGTCCTCTGATACAACTATGTTAAGTACAGTAAAAGGGACATCAAGTATCTGCAAGAACCACTGGATGGATTAGAGCCAGCAGGTAAAAAACTACTTGAGTTTCTCCTCTCTGATCACATCTGAGCCTTTGTTGCTTTCTCCACTGAGGTCTTCATTAGCACGATGCCGCTAAGCTTTCCTCCAAAGCAACAACAACCAAAGCTGAAAGAGTTCTTAAGCACCCTTTTACCATTCAAAGCAGCAAATTAAGCCCCTAAATGTCTTCAGGGTCCTCGACCTGCGTTCAGAGAGAGGGACTCAGCAACACCTTATTCAACTGAGACCACTATTCTCTCTGGGTTAACTGGAGTTTTTATGGGTCAAGTCACAGCTATATATAGAAAAACTTGCTAACTTATTGTTCTTGAAGAGTGCAAACTTACAAGGCTCTAAGTATGTTTCTCATTAGAAGTGACATTTGAATTTCAGGGGGTGGTGGATGCTGTTGTTTTGTTTCCTGTTTTATTTTTATAGCCATTTCCAATTAGCTGTTTGTTAAATTGATTTTAGTGTTTGATGCATTCTGTATTTAAGCAAGACAGTATGTGTTGTACCTTAAATGTCATTTCATGTAACACCTTCTGAAAGAAATTCACGTATCCCCTATCCACTGTTAATTCTAAATACAAACAGAATATATTAATCCATGATAGAGGCAAAAGAACTCAACAGAAACTATGGCTGCATTATGGAATAAGTGATTGTTCCATAATACCCTGCACATAGAAGATGAGCTTTTCTTTCTCCTGGCAGACCTCGTAAGTGGACTTTATCATGACAGACAGAATGTCAGAGGGTTTCAAACGATTAAAGGCAAGAACAAATCACAATGTTTTCTCCCTCCCCCAAAAAGATTAATGTAAAGCACCTTGGGATTTGTCTACATGAAAAGCTTCATATAGAATAATTGCTGTAAAAATACTTGCCAGCATTTGTCAAATGCTGTTCTTTGAATAGTTGACATTTCTATTAAAACCTCTCTCAATTAGTATTCCATTCAGCATTAGTAAATGGTAAGTGTCAAGCAGTCACAATATAGTCCCAGCTGATGCAACTAAAAAAGAATCTAATGCAAATTCCAGCCGGCTTCAGATGTAGTTTTAAAACACTTTCCTTAGAGCCTAGCTTTTTATTTGCTGACAGATGCTTTTGTAGACCTGTTAACTTTTGAAGCCAGCAAACAGTAATCACCGAGGCAGAGGTTGCATCAGCAGAATAAGCACAGCAACAATGAAAAAGACTCCGTATTTTCAATGAAACTTGAGCACATTTGCCAATATCAACAGGTACCACACCATTGTTTCTTGGAGATTCATCTGCTTGTGTAAGCTGTCCCAGTTCTCTCTGGCAAAAAGGAAAAGCTGCTTTCAAATTTCACCTACATCAGCACCAATGAGGAGTAACACCACAAAAACAGAATTAGTTCCAGCTTCTATCAAGATTACTGAGGTTGAAGCCCTTGAAATTTCAATTTTCCAGTCAGTGGAATGAAGACAGTAAATAATACTTGCCTACCCTAAGAGGGAATTGGGCTGACACATTAACATTTGCTCAGTGTTCAAAAAGTTCTAGCTTAAATAATTCACATATTCTAAATTTGCTTCAGGTTCATCCTGTGCCTAATACCAGCGATTTTAATCAACTTACACCAAAAGATATTTGGTCAGCCTTTTTTTGCCTCAAGGATGCTGTATTTTCTGCTG
This sequence comes from Haliaeetus leucocephalus, assembly GCF_000737465.1. Lineage (NCBI taxonomy): Eukaryota > Metazoa > Chordata > Aves > Accipitriformes > Accipitridae > Haliaeetus > Haliaeetus leucocephalus. The sequence goes on along the minus strand of NW_010972742.1, from coordinate 8,736,028 downwards.
CTGTGACTAAATGCAACACAGATGGCTTCCTTGGCATGCAGCTAGACAGACATAGGTCATCTTACCTGGCAGCAAATCCCCATGCCAGTGCACCGCTCAGTGGCCTGAATGTATCTTCCTATACGAAAAACAAGAAGCCACACGGAACCCAAGCTAAATTTCATTTCCCTTCCCACTTGCCAGCCTCCAGGAGCAAAGTATTTTTGCTTCAGGCTTTTTAATTAAAGCTGCCTTTCTACAGCTGCACTGTGTTAGCACTGGACCCATTATTTGGCTTGCAACACATCTGCAGAGCCAAGAACTGCAGACATGAAACACAGGAATGTGTCAAACTAGAAAGGGTGAGAGAGCTGGTTGCTATTGAGACTTGGGCAAAGCAGACAAAAAAGTTAGGCTGTATTCTCCATTGTCAATGCATATAAGCACTATCAATGGAGGTGCAGAAAGGAATGGGAATGCAGAAACCTGTATTCAGAAGTTTAAGGAAAAAAATCCTTATGTGACCTCTTCATAAAAACTGTAGTTTTGAATATCACCATTGGCTGTATCAGTGCCTCAGTTTACCGCTTCAAAATTCTACATATGCTTTTACATATGCTACCTGTACTTCTGTGCATTACCAAAACACTTCAGTCTTGGTATTGAGTTGCTAACTGGCTATGCTCTGGCTGTGTTTGAATGAGATCCAAGTTCTGCATAACCCTCCTGTTTGACCAGTTATGGTATGTTCAGGAGTCATAATACAAAAAAGTCTCTGACAGAATAGACTAACAACCCTAAGTATCTTAAAAGATAAGCAGAGAAAGAGGTAATGTTCTCTCTTCTCACGTACAGCTTCCTAACCTTTGGGGGGCTAAACCAAGGGTAATGCCCAGGAAACATCTCTCAGAGACACAGAATTATAGACTATTCCTATACTGTTTTAGAGGTGCGCTTCATTAGCTTATCTATAAAATTATTAAGAGTTAAGAAGTTTGCAGATGTTACAGTAACAGGGAACAGTCAATAGAAATATAGTATCTATCTTCATCAGGCTGCCAGTTGAAACTAATAGCTGTGTTTAGTTTCTTTCCCCATCCAATGGGAAAACAAACCTATTACAATGTTTTATTGTAATTTTATGAAAAAAGTGACATGTGTTGGGGATTAACATTAATGAAAGAGAACCAAAACCTCATCATTTTGGAACAGAGTGTCCTGGGAATGCAAGAGAAAATTTAGAACTAAAAATCAAGATTCATTTTCACAGCAAGTATTTCCCATTTTTTGCCAAAGACGACAAAAAGAAAATAGCAACTTTAATGAAAAATAAGCTGAAGCCCACAACTTCAGTACAAAATAGGGACATGGATGATACCTAAAAGTGAATTACAACCTTTTGGCTGAGTTGTTATGCAAAAGAGGCCACACATGAAGCAACCACATGAAAGCTGGGACTGCAGTGCTGCAGGAAGCGGATGCATTGAAAGAGAAAGACATGGAAGAGGGCTGGAACTTTTCACTAAGACAAAAATACTGAACACCAAGCTGCCTCTGCAGCTGGGCCTGGTGAACTCCAAAATGTAACAATATATGGTCCTATTTGTAGTATCAGGCCCTTAATAAATTGGGAAGCACATAAAAAAGGTAATGCATAGTTAGCATAATTAACAACAAACTCCAGCTGATTGTGGAGACATCCCTTGCTTAATGGAAGGCACTGCTTCCTCAACCCTCAGACATGTCTGCATTTCAACCCAGGTGGTCAAACTCTACCCAAGGCCAGTGAGCAGAATGCTGCAAGGATTTATCTTAAGAGCAAGCTGAAGTCCCTCCACCCCCAACCAAAAGTTTTACACATCCCAGTCTTTTTTTCTTACAAAAGTCCTTTATTTTTCCCATTCAAAGTAAGAGCTTCAAAGAAAGAGCTGGACTCATGTATTCAAAGAATATTCAGAGCTATAATGAGGGAGTTTGCCTGAGGGCCAGCATTTTTTAAACAAGGAGTTTAAATTTCTCATGAGCCAATTCAGAAATAGCCAGCGAATGCCAAGTTAGGAACAACCTCAGATTACTCCACAGCTGTCTACACACAGTTCTTTGAAACAGCTAGTGTAGCCTAGTTTAATTCAATTGAAGACAAGCTTTGCGTGTCAGTCCATGCATATATTAATGGACTGTATTTAATAAACTGTCCCCACAGGTTAACTTTTTAAAAATAAGATTTTATACCCTGAAGAACATCCATCCTTTCACCTAAGTTCCACAAGACTCCAGAAGAAATCATTGACCCACAATCCTTGTGCGTCTGCTTCCAGTGCAAAACTGATGACCAGGACAACACTTCACCGGGAGAAGAAACAAGAACAGGGTTCCGCCAGCCGTGCGAGAGCTTCACTTTGGACTGCGGCCGCGGCATCCCTAAGTCCCGCCGAGAGCACAGGGAGCCGAGCTCGTTGCGGGATCGGTTGGAGCAAACAAAGGCTGCAGAGCCTCCGGCGAGAGCGAGCCCCGCGGGGGCGGGCCGGGGCGCGGCGGCAGGCCCGGGCGCTGTCCGCCACCGCGGTGCTGAAACCGGGGCGGGACGGGGCGGAGGGAGCCGGAGCCGTCAGACGGGAACCCCGCTACGGAGGGTCAGGGAGCGGTGGCTTCCCCTGGTGCTTCTGCAACGCACGGGCACCTCCCGAGTTACCAGGGCCTGGTGTCTAGTTTACTCACCACGGTTTAAAAATAGCTGCAGCGCAAGCATGTACTTTTCCGCAAAGGAAGCTGCTGAGAGGAAGCAAGGTCCATTTTTTTTTTTCTGTCGTAACTAGAAAAGGATTCCTGTGGATCATCCCCAGAAGTAAACACCTGCACATCGTAAGCTTCCTCTGTATCCTGAACTGTCTGATGTGTCTGAAACTCCCATTTTGCCCCAGTCCTGCACCTTTTTTGAGAGCAGAGAACCAGTCATGACATCACAATGTACGTTCAGTATGAAAGTTAATATGTCAGCCTTAACAGTTGACGCTTGAGATGAAGCTTTAAGGGCCATATGAGTATCAGTAAAGGAATGAAACAGTCTATTTGTCTTGAGACATCTTTAACATGAGAAAAGCAGAAACTCCAAGGAATCAGTCCATCTTTTCAACTACAGTTCACACTGTAACACTAGTGCTAGAAGTCATGGATATGCTACCCAATTTACCAAAGGTCTTAATGAATCTTATCACAAGCATCTAGACTTAACTAAAAAAAGCATTTATATTAATTGGCCTAAAACTCTAAGTTGTTTTCATTCCAGCTTGGGACAAACATTTAAAGTTTTGCTCTACAGTTGGAACATCTGCTGGACTAAACATGAGCAAAACTCAAAAATAAAGGATGGAAAAAACAGATCAAACAGATATACTATGCAGTTTAAACATGTACTTGTATTCACTACAGTGAAAGCACCAAGAGGCTGACAAAGCACAAGCACTTGACACTGCAGCAACTGTAATTTAAGAAAAAGATTCATTGAAACTGTTCGTGGAAAATTCACATCTGCTAACAGTGATAAAAATAGAAAGGCAAGAAACAGCTTGTTCTTAATTCTTTTACCGTTTGCCAGCCAAACCCTCTGTAGTTCAAATAACTTCTCAGAACTCTCCTTTTAAGCTGGATTGTATATATTCTTATATCACAAGTACTAAGAGCCTGTTTTCAATATGGTTTAACTTAACCAGCTGAGTATATATACTGGCCTATGCACACTGCTGATAGGTTTCTCTTGCTTGTGGGCTCTTCTTCTGAGAAGAGCTTTAACCATGACATCATCACATAGTTCCGTCAACTTAACAGAACAGGATCCCCTTTTCTTTTGCCTGTTCTCGTGGTTCTTTGGCACCACTTCCAGGAGTTTTAAATGCAACAAGTAGATCTTGGAAGACAGCAACTCCTTGAAAGACTCAAGCCACTGAAATCTGAATCTCTGAAGAAACAGAATAGGTATTCTAATTATTTTTTCCTCTCCAAAGAGAACAGAGCTTGATCTCCTGCTGTGGTAACCACTTGCTAAGAACTGACGAAGACATCTGTTATCTGACAGACTACATTTGCACCTACTTTTATTCAATTCTTTCTCCAGCAGTTTTATCTTCTCATTACTGTACTACCTGAACACCTATCTCCACAGAATTAATCCATGCAATGCCATGAAAAAGGGGCAATAACAAAATTTCCTAGCACCATACAGAGCTTGGCAGAAGCATTTCAAGATACAAAAATTCCTTATGAAATGCCATTGAAACACTCTTCTCCCTCTCCAAGAACACACCATTTTGTAAAGCAAAGTCTTCTTGGGTGCAAAACAGTATTTCTAGTCATATATATATACACACAGATCAAGAAGAATAAATGACAAGTGATTATGGCACATGTCAGACATGCTAGTGATGTGGCATATTTTTAACTCTGTAGAGAATGGGTTTTTTATTTGAACTTTAGGACTAGAATCAGGGTCCTAGAGATGAGGAAGAGAGTTCTGAAGAAGAGTAACCAAACTCACTAGACCCTAGACAATCCCACACACTTTGAATGGTTGAGAATTCTTGCAGCAAAGGATACAGAAAGCTGTACATAGTGTTAGACAATAATTTCTGTTCAGGTTTGGAGGTTAGAATTGTAGATGCTGTAAAGAAACAAAGCCCCATTGAAGATGGTGTGGTACATGGAGTCAACAGGATGATTTTTATCCCAGTGTGCCACTGACTTGACTGACATTTTGTACCAAGTCATTTCATCTCTGTATTCTAGTCTCCCATTTGTAAAATAGAAATGAGACATTTCATTAAGAATATAGTCTGAAGACCTGCAGGTTTTGCTGTAGTCTTAAGTTATTGTCCCTAGCTGCACTTTATTTTCTGTCATTTGTCTGCACATACAAGTAAGACACCATAACAGACTGAACACAAACAAGCTGCTTTCAATGTGGTTAACCAGGTTACTTTAGATCATCTTCAGCAACACATCTGACTGTACCCCAAAACGTTTGCTTGAGAAAAACTTAAGACCTTACTCATGTTCAAATCAGCACTTTGCCCTGTCTTAAACGGTCACTAGAGCCACTTGCTACTACTGGCTGAGCCTGGTTTTCTGCATTGCAATGGATGGGATTTCCAAAATTAGCCCTATGAATCTTTTCCACAAAAATATCCTGTTGTTTCAGGGTTTTTTTTTTCCTGTGTATGTTTACTTTCCTTCATAGCACTAGTAGTAGCTCCCTCCCTGTACACCACCTAAATAGTTTCTATACCTTGTTTTTTTCATTAGGCTTTTCAATACATCTCAGGTGTTACCCTGTTCCTAAACACAGATATTTGTTTATTTTCTCTAAATAATCAACCCCTTCATTTTCCTGTCGGTTCAGTTTTCCACAATACTTTAATTACTCGGCAGATAATCTGGCAAACAAATTCCTAGGCTATATCCTGGGTGTGCTACCCCACAGCAAGAGAGAAGCTGGAAAGCCAACAATAATAATTGGTTTTCCACAGGAAAGATATCAACTAGAAACCAAGCCAGTTATTTTCTGATAAGCATCGGTAGCTTCTCACCCAGAAGTGAGGAGTTCTATGGGACTTTATCTACACTACCACAAATCACTCAATTTACTTTATTCCAAATTAGTTTTGACTGAGAAAATTAATCCTTTAAAGATAACATTTGTGGTCATAACCACATACTCTCTGGGACCTCACACATACAAAGTTCTTGTGGCTTCCTTTAAATAAGTGTCCTCAACGTAACTCCTAACTCGGGCAGTATTTATGCTGCTCAGGCAGCTAAAGCTGCATTTGCCAAAAGGGCTACAAAATAGCCAAACAACATTGCCTGTTAAACACTATGATCAGCTTGATATTGTGTGCTTTTTACAGGCCTTCAAAGCTTAAGGATGTCTCAAGACGTGGCCATATAAATAACCTGGTGGTAGAAAAAGCTATAAATAGCTATTCCTGTTTGGGAGTGTGTGTGTGTTTTGCTTTTTTGTTGTTGTTTTCCCTTGAGAAAAAAAAAAACTGTGGTATCTAGGGCAAGACCCCACAGCATCTAACTCCAGGCTAAGATCTTCCACTGTCACAACTCCCCTTGGAAACTGCACATCTGTATTTATTATACAACAGCTTCAGACTAAACTACACAGGGATTCAAAAAGCTGATCTCTCCCCATTGTAAAAAAACCACTAGCTTTTTATGAGGTCTTCTCCCCACCTCATCTCCCTCTCCCAAACTTCTACTTTTATCTCTCTCCCTCTAGTTGTGATAAGACATTTCTGTATGACCAACACTTGGAGTTCATTTTTCTGCTAAACCCAATGGCTGCTTGGAAGCCAGATACAGGCCACAGCTCCCAGAACCCAGTTAATGATGACTTTCATCCCAGCTTCTTGGAAGTGCATCTCGCTAGAACACTGCCTAATTAAAGATCCGTTATGGTGACCAGGCTTGATGCCCTTGATATGTATGCTGATGTAAGCCACAAAAGATGACAGGGGAAGAAAAAAGAAGTGGAAACAGTCATGGCTAGTAAGTAATTCCTAGCAAGTTCCATGCAGGGCTTTCAGTCACACTGTAAATTCTGTAGAGCGAGAAGACTTGTTATCGTTTGGCAAAATGGCACGTTATCCTGATGAACTGAACAATGCCTGACTGGCCTAAAAAAGGTCAAAAAAATCAAGAGTCCACCAAATACTTGCTGCCTGGGGCAAATTTTTAAGTGTTACAAAATATTTAGCAGTTGGCAATTGTGTCAATGCGTTCAGGCTCTGGAGAACATATTTTCGTTTGTCAGGACAGTAAAACCACGCAGCTTAAGGTTACAGAAGTCAAGTTTTGAAACTAATGCTAGTATTACTGCGATAACATATACATAAATGCAGTCAGGCACTTGGTAGGGAGTGATAGACTCACTGATATTATTACAACAGCACATATTTACATAGACCGAAAATCTTGGAAATTCATCAACTTCACTGAAGTTGACTCAAACTTCTAGCCTCTGAACTACTTTTTACTTTTGAGAATGGCAACTTCATGGAGAGAATTCTTTAGCTGTTTTTTTTAATCCATAATAGTTGAACGACCCTGATTATTTGTTCTACCTTCTTTTGCTCCAGTGAAATGGCTGTGGACTTATTTTCATGGCTGTAAATAGCAAAGAGCTTCATACTCAGATATAATCACTACATTCAGCTCTAAAACAAAGTGCCTTTTTCTTAAAAAAAAATAATTAAAATATCAATGGGACATGCAGAATTGGGAAAACTAATTTTATTGTCTATTTTAACTCCTACTATTTTGAGTTATTAGTTATTAAAGGAGACTAATTTTACCAACTATAAAAAATTCCATGCAGTTTTGCACTAGTTGACAGCTCACTGACAAAGAGAATCAAGAACTCAGTAATCCTGATCTTGCAAGACTGCAGACTGGAGTTCAGCAGTGCTGAGCTCCCATGATTTAGGTTTAAATTGCTAAAGCTTGCTATCGCTGCATTTTATACCACCATGAACTTCTGTGACAGAAGACTGCATATCTGTACTTCTTTTTCTACAGCAGAATGTCTACTTTCCACACACCTTCTGATGAAAAGCAGGCTCCAAACCACTTCCATAAAGCAGGAAGGAAAACAGATACATCTAACTTCTAAATACCTAAAATCCTTAGACATACCCTTACTGGATAGCATATCTCTAGCGATTCACTGGTTTGAGTAGGCTATATCTATATGAGAACACCAAACAGGGCCACCACTTGGCCTGTCAAAATTTAATGCTATGACTATTGAGACAAAGTATACAGGGACTGAAGAAATTTGTCTATTTTCAAGGTGAAATTCTAGCCCAAAGTCACAAGCAAAGATTCTGAATACAGTTCAATAGAATTTCATCCTTTTAATCTCAACATCTTAGAGATATATGAAAGATTTCTTTATAGCAATTCAACATAATTCAATGTCATTCACTCTACAGAGGAGAGAATCCCTTGGAGCATTAGTAGATTATTAAAGGTAGTGTACACTGCTCCTCCATTCATGATTGTATAAAAGTTTCCACTGCAAAGTTTGGCTAACTTTTACACCCAGAGAAATCAGACATCAACCACTGGGTCCTACACACGTCACCTTTTCAGTAATGTTCAGTAGAGAATACTACTTCTCTAAAGTGTTTTAGCATGGAAAAGGGAGCCAGTGAACTGGCTGAGTAGAGTTCCATATGTTAAGCACATCCTCCAACAAAACACAGATACTCCAAATGACCTTGTAATTTATGCAGTGAGAAATAAGAGGATAGAATGACAACCAATACAAGGAGACTCTCTCCAAAAAGATGGGACTTGTCCAAAGCCTTCTTAAATAAGTAGGAGTCTTTTTATCAACTTCAAGAGGCTTTGGGCCAGATACCATATGAAAAGTCCTACAGCTGGACCAAAATACAGAGACTATGGGGAGAAATATTAAAACCAACAAAACCACTGCTTAAAAAACATAAGTATGGCTCCTCCCCAGATGTCATTGAAATACCTTGTGCAGTTTCCTGCATTAAAAAGGCCCTCAAATCAATGTTGTGTGCCAAGAAATAAAATACAAAGAACTATACCATATATTTCTCTAGAAACTCAGGCCAAGGTGAATTACCAATGTCCAAGCACAGAAAAGTCTCTTGAGGAATAAACAAACTGTCACCAAAATGTACTGGCTCTCAAATCCATCTGCACATTTCCTATCAGACATTATCGATACAATCATTCAAACATGCAGCATAAGCACTATCAGAATACATACCCGCTTGTGTTATTTCAATGCTAAATGTCTTTAATACTATGAGGTCCTAGTCTTCTGGTCACCCCTTACACATGTCTATATGGACCTATGGAGGAAGACTCAAATTTGTTCTGCCATGGCAATCTTTGCTATAAAACAAAGATTTTTGTGTGTTTAAAGACACTAGCTGGGATGGAAATTAGGATCTTGCTTAGCTTTACAAATATGTGCATCTTGGCTTTAAAAAGCTGTGCATATCAATACTTAAAAAAAATAAAAAAAATTAAGGGAGCCTCAGTGATTCCCTCCAAGGGAGTTGAAGTCAGGTGAAGTAAAATCTTGAATTAAGTTCACCAACTTAAACCCTTTGGACAGAATTCTAAGCTTCTAGATTTTCAGCAGCCAAAGCAATCAGATGTCCAGAACTTTCAGACAAACAGCCTCACTCTACATGACATTCACATCTGGCACATTCCACACACTGCCTTTGGTCCTGTGCAGGCACATAAGAATTCTCCCAAGTTATCAGCATATGCATTAACATGTAGCCCATTCCTTCAAGCTAAAGTTTGCCAGCATACAAATTTTCACAGAAGTGAAAAGTTTTGGTATGAAAAGATAAAAGTTAGGCTTTGAGTCCTAAATCAGCAAGACTTTTAAACAAGTGTCTAAGTTAAGTATGCAAGTAATTCAACTGAAAGGCTGAAAACTGGGAATGTGCAAAAGTGCTTTCCTTAATTACATCCAAAAAGTAGACCGGCACTGGCTGAACAGTAAAACCAAAAGATTTAACTGGTTAATAGTATCAGTAAGAAAAATTTTGATCTCAAATTGTCATGATCTGCTCTGTAGTTTTGTTTTAAACACAGCTTCTGGTTTACCTCCAACAGTGAGACAATTTTAAACTCCTAAAAATATGAAGTCCATCTGAATCTTAAGGATTTGTTTACACAAATGAACCCCTTTGCTAAAATGCTTTTTCAAAATTTGAGAGGTTCCTGAGTTTACTTACATTAAATATAGGTTAAACATACAAATAGGAGGATATAACCTTCTAGGCAGAACAAGTACAGAGGACTTTTTTTTTTTTTTTTTTGCTGGTTTTCCATTTTAAAAACTTCAGTCTGCAGCCACACTGGAGTTGCATAAAAAGCAGTCACAAGAATAAACATGAGATTTTACAGGAGAAATTAGGTGGAATCAGTTTATTCAATACATACCAACTTCCTCCTAGAACAGATCATTTTACTGCTGGGAATAGTGGTAACATCTGATATGAAACCAGCTATCTTAGAGGAAGGGTAATCTTAAGGATGAAAGAGTAGACAGTGTCCATTAATGAACTAATACAAATCATGGCTTTATGAATAGAAGTAGTCTGTGGTGCTACTGTAATTAGTAATAGTATTCCTGATAAAGAATGCAATCAACTTTGACAAGATTCATAGTAATTTTACCTTTTACCATATATATATATATACACACACACACACACATATACTTATAGTAGCAAAAGCATGTAGAAAGTTGTGCTTTCTAGAGCTCCAAAGCCAAGGTGAAAGTCCACTGCAATAAACTACACCACCAGGTCTGGGATTTTTAACTACATTAAAGTCGAGACATCATGGAATCCAGTTGGAGCCATTCCAGAGTCTCTGCTCCATCACTCAGCCTCTAATCAGAACCAGTTGAGGCGAACCTGACTGCACAGCTCTGACTCAAACCCTTGGCATGCACAGAATAAACAGAAAGTAACAAATTATTAATTTAAAAAACAACCCTTAGACAGAGGTGATACCTTAACAAATACAAGGAGATTTCAGAAGGATGTATGTGTGTAAATTCCTCCGTTGCTAAGGAAAGGAGACATTATACATGCAGTATGGGAAAGCTCCAGGGCTCAGCACACCTATTTCTTTCCCCACCTTCCCCTCCCTCTTTCTTTCTACTAATTGTGTAACTATGTATGTCTGAGGCAAGAGTTTATCACAGTTTTCCATGCAAGAAGCCAAGCTCAGTAGCAATACATATGAAATATCTGGGGTATTACAGCAAGACCTGCACACAAGAACACAAAAATTCAAAAACTGAAACTAATATTTGGACATAGGCCTTGTCTACCATACATCAAAAGAGGAGCTTTCTTTTAATTATATGTTCATTCTTCTCTTCAGTCATATTTACTGCAGTATGCTCAAAACTTAAGCTGCATAGTGAGCGGTCTGTAAATTCTCTGCAGAACTTCTGCACCCACAGCAGTGCATGAAGTGCCCTTATTACTCATGTACTACTGACAGAAGGTGTTCTTCAAAATTGGCTGTCCTGAAGTGGCACTGGGCTGGTAACAGAAAGCAAAGAGAAGCACTTTCAAATGACATCAGTTCCCTGATGGAAATGAAAAAGGAACAGCTTGGCACAGAATTCCTCCATTCTGTCTACCCCCAGCAGTGACTTTTGTAGTAAATTAATCACATCACAGAGTCAGATCCAAACTGAATTTTGAACTCCACTCGGCTTTCCTACAACCCTCCCTCTTGCTGGAAAACCGTATTTCCCCAAACACCTACGTGCTGCTCCACCATGTCCAACAACTGCAAATCTCCATGGCAGCACGTGTTCTTCCTCAGTGACCTGATGTTCCACTCTACCCTTGGCAGGGCTTGCAAGGGACACTGCATGCCTGCTTACAGATGTGTATTAGCAGTGTATTTACATCCAGTTGACAAGTTAATCAGACAGACTGTAAATACACATACAAGCATATGCTAATTTGGAATTGTACACTCTCAAATATCTGGGACTGGCAGAAGGGGAAGTCACTTCATGCTCCTTATCCCCAAAGGAGGGAACCTGGCTGAAAAATTGTAAGACTGGAAGGAAAAATAAATTCTCACCATCTCACCTAATTACATGAAGCCAAATTCCAAGACTTCAGAAAAGAAAACCAAGTTTCCAAAATTGTGGGACTTAAAACTGAATATTGAGAGCTGATAGTGCTGTGAATCTCTCTGGTATTTCTTTGTCATTACGGAGTACTGCACTTAATCTAGATGCCTGACACGGAAATCCTTAAACCATTATGAATTCTGTTGCTATGGCATACATACATAAGTAGATATACACACTTATATCCTGCAGAGTACTTATTTGTCTGGCAGGCTGGAAAATATAGGACAATGGGGGAATCTTTCTGGATGAGTCACTACAGGAGCTGCTTGGAACCTTCCAGAGCGGTCTGGGTATTCTTCTATCTTTTAATGTATTTCAGTAAGGACTGTAGGGTTTGCTGTAATCTTAATGATTCTCTTTCCCTTGGCAGCCTTCCATCTTTGTGAGGCAAAGGCTGAGGTTTGCAAGAGCAGTAGAGGAAGAAGGATTAGTAAATTATTCTCAATAACTCCCTAACCTCCTCCATTTGTTCCCCTCTTGGCTCTCATCATTTCTTTCCCCACCATTCCTCAAAATGCACTTTAATTACTTCATCATTGCCAAACAGAACCACAAAATCCCTGTTGACTAGTCTTCCACAATAAAAAACAAACACACACACATATAAATACATACACACACTCTATAATAACCCCTTCAAATCTAGAGCTTAGAGTGATTTAAGACATTCTAAATATAGTACAGGCTGTGGCTGAAAACCCCATGAGTTAGGGTGGGGGTTTTTTTCCAATCTAGGAAATAAAGCTTTCATCAGCCTGAAACTCCAGTTCTAATAAAACAAGGGAGCGCCTTTCACTTAACGTTACCACTAATGCCTCAGGTAGTGCTGAGCAGTAAAGATTCAGCACAGACACTTACAGATGAAAACTTTAAAGGAGATCCACAGCTTTGTTAGCAGGAGGGAATCTGAAGGACTTTTGAGCCTACTGAAGGTAGTTTTGCATGAATATGCTGGTCTATTAACTGCGACAGCAAGGACAAAGACATCCCATTCAGCTGCCCTTGAAAGGCAAGACACCTCCTTTGGCTAAGGGATGACTAGAGAAAGCATGAGCAAAATAACATTGTTGACCCTACTATAGCTCAATCTGCTATATAAGAATATACAAAGGTGGAGTCTCAAACTAACGGTGTATATTAAGGACCATATTGAACAGGAGCTCTCATGACCTGGCTTAGGCCAGTTTTAGCCTGATGAATTGCCTTTAGTAGGTCACTGAAGTTTCTTGTACTGTACATTCTGCCTAGGTTATAAGGACATTGTGACCAGGACTGTCTCATTACACTGTTCTCAAAATGCTTCTAAAAGTGGAGACTATCACATGGGATTGATAAGACAGCTGAAAGAAAATCATAAAAGTATCAATGATTGGGCTGTTCGTCTTCACTACCTCTTACCAACTTTTCTAAGCAGAGAAAGTGCATCCAACTGATTCATGGATCTATGCTTGGGGAAGAGTTTCTCAGGAACAGAAAGCACCATTAGGCTACTGAAGACCCAGAAGCTATTAACTAAAATCATGAAGATGAGCTGAGTTTAAGGTGACTATCAAAGAAAAATTAGGCTTTCAGCACAAGGACAGTGCACAGAAAGTTAACAGTGAGTGACATTTCAACCTTCTGAATGCACTTGGTAACTTAAATTTTCATGGTTTCTCTGTCTTGCAGTATTGTAGCTGATCCTGAAGGGCCATATACAACTGATCTTCTACACTAAACTAAAACAGGGGACAAGTGTAGGCCTAAAATCCTCCTCTCAAGCAATGTAAAGGAGATAATATCCCTATAGTGCTAAGCTCTGATTAGCATGAGTTGAGGTCTAGCAAAGCAATAAACAGAAACAGCAAAGGAGAAATGCACTGATACTTGCTCCCTCAAATGAGGGGCTGAAGTAAGCCTCAGTCAGCAAGTGGCTTCTGCAGTAGCTTTGGGAAGGTTGACATTAAAAACCTAGTCTAAGTATCATGACTTTCCCAATAGATCTCTCATCCATGAAGCAATACAGCTAAGCTATGCAGCTCACTTGCCTGAAGCTGGCTACTGCAATCAACAAGTTTCCATTTCTAGTGCTGGCTTGTGATCAGGCCAAAATGAAAGCAGGATGTATTCCCCTGCTGCTGAATGTTTTGTCTGCCTGTTCCTTAACCTCACTGATGTAAACTCTGTACTTCCCCCCCACACCCCCTTCAGTATTTAATTTCTATTTCAGCCTAACGGCTAGCTCAGATGCATGTGTTTGCTTTTACTTTGATTTATTGCCAAGCCATGTCTGAAAACGTAGAGGGGTGATGGAAATGTTTAAAAACATATTAAAAGCTATTAAAACTCATTACTTTTGCATGTTACATGGGTTGTTTCCTCCTCTGAAATGAAGCTAATGTTCTTTGAACACTGTTCTCCCTCATTCTACCTTGACACCTCTCCTCCCACCATGCCACTGTAATATGCAGGTGTTATTCTTTGATGGGATGCTGTTTGAGATCAGACCATCTGAGTTTGCCTAAAGGAAAAAACAAGAAAGCCTTATTTCACCCACAAAATACAAGAGTTTTACAGTGCAAAAGGGGAGCTGCAAAAAAGGTAATTATTTTTACCCTGTTGGCACTCTTATGCAGCTGCTCCCCATATCTGAGGCTAGGCAAGAACAAACTACTTGTGAGCTCCAACTGAAAAATATACCTGCATCAGCTCCAGTTAGGGGACAACTGCGCTTCAGATTAGTTCTGAGACATCATAACCAACAGCGTGCACCTGTGTTGAAAAGGCCAGTGCTCACGAGGAGCTGCACGTTTCCTAAAGCACTTCACCTTCTTTCAGGATACTATAGTATCTAAGATGGGGTTGCATAAGAATGTGCTTCATTAAATCATTTTCTGCCCTGTAGCTGGTTATACTTGATGGGACTATTTTTGCATTTGTTTACTGCTGGAGTCCGTGGTCACTGGAAAGCTGAGTGTAGCAACAGAATGGACTTCAGGAGATGAAAACAGTCCTCTTCAATCTTGAACTAGTCAAAGCATGGGAACCACAGTCATTGGGGCACTATCATACAGTGAGGTTAGTAGCACAGAGAGGGGGAAATGGCATGCGTTTTGGGATGAAATTCAATGTCCTAACTCTGACCACATGCCATTCACATAAGGTAAGTGTGTACCATTAGAGAACAGAGCCACACCTCACATGAAGACTTCTTCCATTTCTGGTTGCAGAATTTTTCATTTCTTCTCAGTATTGCAAAAACTAAAAACTCAAGCCAAACTCATAGCCACAAAGCAAAGCAATTATGAAAGACCAGTGACAAGTGGTCCCCCTTCTGCTGACTGGCTCTCCTAACTAGATTATAATTTCTTCTTGTTTTGCATGGATCAGGTTTGATGTTTCTAATCTCACGCTTTTAGACACAAATTAAGAAACAGAGACAGAATTTTGCCAAATTTCTCACTTAAGTAATGATCAGAGAAAACCTGCTTAGGAAGAGCACATCCACAGAATTTTACAAAACAAATTAGTTCCTTATTCCTTTGTAGGAACACTAAAGAAAGCTAGAGGACTATGGCATTACTCCACTGACTATAGTACTAGTTTCTGATTTAGAATCAGTGTAGATGAAGATAGCAAGATGATAAAGGAAAAGGTGAAGCTTTAGGCATAATGATAGGGCTGCTGTTATGGCAGATGTGTGCATATGACAAAGTGCAAACCTAAAGTTTTGCTAGAAGGGTAAAACTGTCCTGTACAGAAGACATTACTAGCCCCAGGACTAGCCTGATGCTGTTATGCATACTCAGAAAGTAAGCAAAGACCTCATCACCTTCTTCTGCAGCCTTCTCTTTTTAGCACCATATTTATATTTAAATAATGCAAAAAGAGCAGGAAACACTCCCAAAATACACATTCCACTGTGTACATAGTGCTATCACTGGAAAGAAGATGAAAAAGCAAGCCATTTCATAGTTGTTAGTCATGTAATGCAATGACACTGTTTAAACACTACAGAAGTGAAAGTGCACCAAAAAGAAGCTATTGGACTTATTTTAAAGAGCCTGCTATCCCTAAACAAGGTCCCTCTTCCTCATTTTTCTCCCCAAAAGGAAAAAACAAAACCCAAAATAAACCCAGGCTAGTTTCCAAGATGTGCACTCCGAGAAAACAACTGGCTGTGAACACATGAGGGTACTGGTGAATTATCATAATCATTTGGTTCTTGTTGCATTGAGTACTCAGTAGCAGGCAGGAACAGTTTGCATCTACTCTGCATCAGTGTATACAGCATAGACAGATACCTGTACTGAACAGAAATGGTGAATTCCAAAAAAGCCTACTTTCTCAGAGGGCTGGCTCTCAAGAAATCCTTTACTGGGTGTCATTGTCAATGCCAAATACTGGTTTGTTCCAAACAAGTGGAACTGAAGCTCCATCCCCTAGAGCTCTTCTTAGGGCAAGCTGTCTAGGTCTGAAAAGATGGCAAAACAGGAAAAGAGGGATCTCAGTGTTACATGGTCATGTTAAATGTCACCTAAGTCAGAGCAAGTAACATTAAGGAAATAGTGGCAGAAAGTTTCTGGAACTAACCCACACAGGGCTCTCTAACAGACAGCATCAACAAACCCATGTCTATCCTTTTTCCCACTCTCATAGACTCCCATCCACAATTCTAACCTGAAGTATTGAAACTGCTTTAAGGCAAATTCGGATCCAGCTATTCTATGCACACACACAAAATCTAGTCTTACAATTCCTAGATTCATCAAATTTGGAAATACTTCCCATAACTTTCTTAGACTGGTGTACTAGGCCTAGCTTCAGCTCATCTCACCTCACAGTGCAGGGCACACTGATCTACATTCAAAAAGTAGAGTTGCAGCAAGAAATGAAAGCAAGAGGCATGGAGAGAAAGGAGCTATGTGTAACAAAATAATGCAAATTAATTATCACCCAATGATCATGCAAGCATGATCAGTTCATAGCAACACATGAGTATGGTCTAGTGATTATTACAACTTATAGGAGCTCCAAAAAGAGTACCAAATGGGAAGAAGGCATACCCAGGTGACTTGTCAGGGTACTGTGAGATGTGCAGCCTGATGCAAGAAAAGTGCAAAGTAGGTCAACTCATTGTCACTACAAGGCCACTCAGTCTCTTCTACGCTTTTGCAGTGCTGTTTCAGCACTTTCTTACAGTATTTTTACTAGCTAAATCTTCCTTCTGCTTTAGCAGCACACATTGTTAGTAATAAACACCTATTGTCTTTGTGGATCAGCATTTCCCTGGTGCAACCACATTGCTTAATTTGTAGTAACTTGAATATTGACCTCCTCAGCAAAACCATCAAGGCCAAAGCACCTCTTCCTTTATGCACACACAACCACTTACTATGAAGTGGAATACAGTATTGAAAGGCAAATTCTTGCATAATGCCAGTGCTTCCATAAAATGTTCACAATTTAAAGTACTATTGCTAAACCATAGTCATTAAAGTAAATTGTAAACCACTTGGAAAAAGAGACTCAATGCAACAATAACCTACTATGTAAAACCAGTAACAAGTAAATGGAAAGTAACAAGAGTACATTAAGACAACTATTTGGCCATGTCCCTTTAAATCACTGCATGATACTGCTTGAATGCAGAACAAGTTCTCTGTTCCTCTGTTGTTAGGGCGGTAGCTGTTTAGCAGCCGTAGGTATTTTTCCACAACAATTCAGAGTAGTAGGAAATATCCAAGCTCCTTGGAACAAATTCTTCACCTATTCCACTCAGTTTTGCAAAGAAACATAGCACAGATGCATTCTTGCCATACCCTGTCCCTTCCAAGCCCAGACCTGCACCAAACACTGAGACTCGTGAACTGAATACAGAAGCAGAATTTTTCCTGCCTTTGAAATAAACCTCTTCTCTAATAGCATTGACTCTGCACTGGGGTCCTTCTAATTACTGAAAGCCAGTACCTTTATGAACTAAAGGTACCAGGTGTTAAATGGCTTTTAAGCTACTACAAGGCAAAAGTTTATTAAGAACTGACAGCTAAATATTAAGCCAGAAAAAGAAAAGTTTAAAAGAGGGCTCAATTTCTTAGCAGAGATGGTGAATAAACTTCAGAATAAAACATCCAAACAAGGGGCAGGATCACCCTCTCAATACTGCAGCAGGTGAGGTCAGCATCTCTCCCTCAATATCTAGAGATTAGGTGCTTTCAGAAATAATGCTTTAACAAAAGTAGTTATGTGGTTCCAAACAGGACAAACAGGGAAACGTATAGCCTGCAATATGTACCATCTCTGTGTGACCTCTTACAAGATCTCCTTGTAAGCTTAAGCTCTGTGAAGTCTCTCTACAGCCTTCCTTTCAGGCTCAGGCATTTGCCTCTGGAAAGAAAAGCCTTGACAAGAACAGCGTAGAGTCACTCTACACTAGTGTCATAGTTTTGCTAATTTGAACAAACATGAGTCTGGCCAATCTAAAGAACTATTCCTTGGTGCTCAGTGGCAATTACGGTTTTCCTGAGGATCTGGTCAGCTTTGGAAGGCCAGACTATGCATTAGTCCACCTCCTTGGGCTTTGCTAGCCAATTTATGCTTCCTTAATCATCACTGTGTTCTCCATGGGCAGCTCCCAAAGCCACCCAGTTGTCTGACGCCATTTCTCTTCCCAGCCATGGCTTAATGATAGCCTTCTCACTGGCATTTCCATTTCAACAGCAATCAGCAATTCTCGTATTTGCCTTGCTGACCAGGCTTCCAGCTGTATAGTTTTGTACACACTCTGCACATCAGTTTGGTTCAGAAGTCCACACCCACATATCATTTCCAGCATACCCACAAATGGTAAGCATGTTTCCAGAGAAATCAGAGGGACAGGAAAGAAGTTCACCGCTCAGCTTCAAAGCTGAAGAGTAGCAATAAAGCTGAATTGCAATAGTACAGTTTGTTCATTCATGTAGCATTCTTTTGTCTGGCCTCCTAAAATTCTAGAAAAATGAAAAAAGATAACATTCCCTTGAGCCAAATTTAGATGTTATATAGACACAGCTGCCTAAACATGACTTCAGATGTTAAAATTATCTTGAGATGTTCTGAGTGAGCATCCTAGAGTAACAAAGAAATACTAGCTATAGCCCTCTGAGCTGCATAGCACTCAGGAACACAACACAGCTCTCTGACACCAGAAAGCTGATGGAGTTTTATTGTCGCCAGTTCCAGAACCCCACACAACATACCTAAACCAACCATCTATGCATTACACTTCACTGCATGACAAACACCTTTGACCGTCTGCACAGGTCTTGTTAGCTCAGAGTGAGCAGAACTTACAAGAATAAAAAGGGATACCTGGCCTTACCTTTTGTAGCTTTGTTAATCCAGGATTTGTCACCATTTACAGGAGGCAGAACTTGTCAATACATGTCAAGTTACCGCTGTGTTCAATCTGCTTCAGAACAGGAGCTGCCACCCTTGAACCCTGTGTAGCCAGACTATCCTAGTCACAGTTGTTCTATGTGCATTTTTAAATTAGTTAGCAGTTAGTATTCACCTACTTGATTACTTTTTTCCTTTCTTTTGTCCCTTATCACTTTCAGCCCATAGACAAGATGTTGCTTCTTCATTCACTCAAGGTGGGCAACGGGACTTGCTTTCTCTTCTCAAAACTACATGGCTTTTCCATTTCAGAATAGCACAGGGACACTTGTGCTATACCTGCTCTGAGAATAAACAGAAGTCCAGTTTTCTGCTCAGAGACAATGGCTACTCTCTGTGGCCTAAACATATATTGCAGAATGAAGCACAGCTGCAGAGACAACTTCTTCAAGCTTGCTTGAAACACATAATCTCAGATTCAATCATGCCTGCACAAGATAAGAGCAGTTAGTGTACTCTCTTGCAAGAAAGTTACCTTGGACAGAGCTTCACAGCCCAGCTGATTCCAGTACCTAGAACTGCTGCATACTTCTACCTTAGACCATGCTGTAGAAATACCTGTTATTATTGGTAGTTGCAAAGACCTCCTTTGGCTCAGGGGAGACATTATCATAGAACGTCTTCAGTTGGAAGGGACCCATAAGGATCATCAAGTCCAACTCCCTGCAGGACTGCCTAAAACTAAGCCATACGACTGAGAACATCACCCATACACTCCTTGAATTCTGACACACTTAGTACTGCTGGCACATGGAAGAAATCTTAGATTTGGTTTTAGTTTTTAAGAACAACCCTTTTCCTTACTGCAGTTGACAAGACAGATTTTTCTTCAAAAAATAGGCCCAGAGCACAGCAGAAACATGCGTGGAGGTAACAGTACCATGTAAGTTCTTCTTTCAAGAACAAATATTCCTAGAATCTATCAGAAACTTTGGGCAAGTGTTTCAAGTGTGGGTGACTGAACCTGAAGTCCTACTGCCAGTGAAACTGCCTAGAGCTGAGTCATTCTTCAGGGGAAATAGTATTCCACCTTTAGACTATAAACCTTTAGGCAGGATGGAAAGAGCAATTGACTCCAATTCAGAAAAAGGATGTTCAGCCATCCAGAGAACTAAGATGGATTTGAAAGTTTCCCCTGTTCAGCACAGAGGCAGCTGTTTGAGAAGTCAAATCATGAAGGCAAAGACAAAATTGAGTTCTCATCTGAAGCTCAGTGTCTTCTAGTTCCTACAGAGCCTGTTGTTTCAAATGCCTACTTAGAAAAAGTGTCTCTAAGCAACAAAGATCTGATTCATCCCCCATTACATTGAAGTGTGACCTTCTGCACACAGTTTACATTGGATTGGACCCCAACCTGGATAATCAAGTGGACCAAACCTACACGTACAAAATGAGCAGGTACAGGCTCAAGCTACACAGGCATAGTCTATAAGAGAGTTAAGAGTGCCAAGTACATTGCATCCACAGATCAATGGGAACTTAAAAACCTTTCTCTGTTTTAAGGAGCAGATATTTTTACTCCCAGATAGATTAAGCTAAATTAGAGCTAATGCATAGATTTGTAAGAGAGCAGGGCTGAAGAATAGCTCTATATATGGAAAGCTCCTGTAACGCAGATAAGTAATTCTTCTAAAATGAGAAGGTGACTAGGCAGACAGCAAGAATTTTGGCAGAGAAGAGAACTTTTGTGGAAGGGCAGTCATTTATCTCTATTCTCCTTCTACAACTCCAGGAGGAGCAACAATCACTAAGATTTATAACTGGTCATAAATATGTTTAGTACCATTACACTCTTAAAGCAGCCCAGAAGGGACCACACCATACACTAAGGTTTTGAGACTCCCAAATCAAGCTTAGAAATCCATACGAAAAAGGCCCTAACATGCAACTGTTCAGACACACCTGAAAATTGCTTATACTAACCTGCTACCTCTGTGATAGCATTAAGTTACCACCAGCTTTGTTTCAAATTTTTTGGAAGGGCTCTCTTCCCCCCATCACTTTTAGCTTTCCTCCTTGGATAACAGCCAAGGTTTCAAGGACAGCACTGATGAAACAGTAACTCAAGTGAAAACAAATTGGAACTGAACAAAGGCACTCTCACATACTCCCTTCTCAACTGGAGCCAAGGTTTCTTATTTCCTTAGTGACTTTCAACTTATGAAGCTTCCACTATGTTAACTAGAACAACATTTCTTTCAACAGTGCCCAACTGCTTCTGCCAGCTTTGGCCCTGTGAGCTCATCCAAGCCTTGCCTTACAGCTCACCCGCTGACCAGTTTAACCTCTGGCCCACACTGATTTTTATCATCCCAACTTTTCTATTTCTCCAGCTTTAGGGTTATGCAACTCCCAGGTTCTGCTTCCATTTCAGGATTTCTGTGTTTCATGTCCAGCTGTCCACTGGCCAGCAAATCCTATAATCAGCAAAAACACACAGACATTCTCCCTTCTCCTAAGAAATAATATTGGAAAGAACAAAGGCTGGATGACACTGCAAGGTGACTGAGAGCCCCACTGTACCTGCTCAGAGAATTAGGCTATCTGTTCCTAGTCCTTTGGAAAGCCCAAACAGAGAGAAGCAGCCAGCACCTAGCCAATGTGGCAGAAAGTGATACCTCAAGGTGATGTAGGAAATTGTCTCCTCTGGTAACGCTGGCTGTTCAGCACAGAATCTTCAGGCTTGCCTTGTCCTTCAGGCAAGCATGCCTAGCTGCCAGTGGCATGAGAGTTCAGCAACATTTTGCAGGACCAGGCTTAAGGCTCAGAGACTTGACAGTTTCCACCAGAAAAATGTGTCCTTCCAGAGGACTGAAAGAAGTAAGAAGAATACGTCCCTTACTAGACCAGTCAAGTGTGCATGCAGAGGAAAGACTGGAGTCTGACATGTTACTAGCTTCACATTTCCAGGAACCTCTAGAAAAAGGGTAAAAGCAGACAGAAGAGCAGTGGTTAAAGTTCAGTGCAGCGCTAAGCAATCCTTGGCACCAGTCTCAAGTTTAGTATCAGAATTTTTGTGGGGGCTTGGGGGCACCATTAGCTATAAGGCTTTTTAAAAAGCTTGACTTCGGACTCCAGACATATTCACTACTTCTGATTTCATTTATGGTAATTGCAGCAGGGAAATATCAGGGGGAGCATGGATAACCACCCTTTGCAATTAAGATGTGCAACTGTGAAGTACCCAACAGCAGCTGACCTACCCACAATGGTTTAAGAGAAAAGAGTGACATGCCACTAAGAGTAACACCAATTGGTTGTCTTCAGAGTAAATGGAGATGACAACATTTAGCTTTCCAACTTACAGTAGTTATTGACACTGGATCAACTTTTGTACATCCTGTCGTGGTTTAACCCCAGCCAGGAACTAAGCACCACGCAGCCGCTCACTCACTCCCCCACCACCCAGTGGGATGGGGGAGAAAAATCAGGAAAAGTAGTAAAACTCATGGGTTGAGATAAGAACAGTTTAATAGAACAGAAAAGAAGAAACTAATAATGATAACACTAATAAAGTAACAACAGCAATAATAAAAGGATTGGAATGTACAAATGATGCGCAGTGCAATTGCTCACCACCCACCAATCGACACGCAGCTAGTCCCCGAGCGGCGATCCCCCATCCCCACTCCCCCCAGTTTATACACTAGATGGAACATCACATGGTATGGAATACCCCATTGGCCAGTTTGGGTCAGCTGCCCTGGCTGTGTCCTGTGCCCACTTCTTGTGCCCCTCCAGCTTTCTCACTGGCTGGGGGTGAGAAGCTGAAAAATCCTTGACTTTAGACTAAGCACTACTTAGCAACAACTGAAAACATCAGCGTTATCAACATTCTTCTCATACTGAACTCAAAACATAGCACTGTACCAGCTACTAGGAAGACAATTAACTCTATCCCAGCTGAAACCAGGACAATCCTGAAAAACTGGCCTACAGGGCAGGAGTTCAAGATTCATTAAGGCCTTGCCCAGTGGATGCTAATTCACACTTCTAAACGACAAAAATAAGAGACCGTTGCAGTTACTGACAAGCCTTTGAAAAGAACTGTTTAATTTCAGTATGCTTAGGGTACTGGTCAAGTCTTCTATGCTTATATTCTGAATGGTCAGCCAACATTGTTCAGCCTCAAAAGACAGGTATTTGTGTGTTTCACATCTGTCCTCACATGAGTGCAAAGACTTCATTAGGAAAGAGCTGGGCTACAGGCTACGTCTATTGATTTAAATATGCAGCTGCCCTCAGGGGTCATTATGTAAATATATCACAAGGTACGCAATCCAGGCTTGTCTTAAAGCAGTTCTCTCAGAAAATTCTCTTGTCCCAATCACTCCTTAAGAAATTTTCCAAGTAAATTGCTCAGCCCATAGCTTTCAGGCATGCTGTTCATCTGAAGTAAGTGTTCCTGGCTTTCTAGTTATTCTTACCCAATTCTTTCACGGGAGCCAACTGGCTACAGGAAAAAGGACTATGTCCTGGATCACAAGACTGGAGTTTCAGAGATGCTTAGCACTTTCAGCTCTTCTTGTAGCTGGGAAAAATTGAAGGAGGGACAAAGACAAAAGGGAGAAGAATAAGCCTGGGTCTGTAAACACTCATAATTAGTGATGGATTTAAACCATGAAACAACTCAAAAGAGAAAGATACAACTTAAAACCCTACTGTTATTATCTGAGTATTCAGTATCACTCAGTGGATTAGTACTCTAGCATATATATGCATGACAAAATATCAAACGGTTTCTTCACATATAGGTACCTATTTAAGATGTCATTAAAAAACAGCATTTCAGTCTACAATAGGAGCTCTGTGCTTTTCTCACTGAGAAACTGTTATTGGTGCTCTGCTAAGAGCCTTCTCAGGATTGCTTTTAGAAAATAAAATTAATATAACTTTAAGTTTAGTCACCAATTCCATTGTCCTAGAAAGAAATAGTGCTACTAGCAAATTACTACTTCTATCTGGAGATTTGTTTAGAAAAATTTTCTGTTAAAACACAAGTTGTGTAGCACAAAAACATGCCACCATCAGTGAAGTACCACTTAAGTACTCTAATAATATTGTGACAGGGTTTTTTGTGCCCAGAAAACAGACAAACCCATGAGTTGCAAGTAAAGAATTCAGAGCAGTTCAGCTCACTGAAATGCAGACTACAGCACTTCCAGAAATCTAGCATCAGACCTACAAGTGTCCCTGTTAGTGTTGGTCTCAGCTGCTTGCTGGTGCACTCCAGCTGTCTCACTTGCAGGGAGAACTTAAGTGTAGATAAGTCAGGTTAATTCCTAAATGAAGAGATATTCTGCAAACATACACAGTGGTCACACAGCAAAATATAAAGCACTGAACTTGGGACTGCTAGTGAAATAGAGCTCTATCTGCAGGAAGAGCAAGGAGTTGCTTAGGGTAGCCAAATGTTTAGGAGTGCTTTATTGTTTGACTAACTAGAGAGATCGGAGGGACATTTTCCAGACTGCCAAAGGAAGAAACCTCAGGGCCAAGCCGGGGGGGACCCACAACCTATTTTCTGTCTTTAGCCTCCACCCCACTTGGAGAAGTTTTACTCATGAAATGGTAGATTCTATCATCTTACCTAGCTGGTCTCAGCATGTTCCTGCAGAATTAAATAGTGGGCCATGAAAGAGAAGTTGGGACTTTAAGTACCATGAATTTTTCCAGCTGTGAAATCAGAACTCTAGATGAAAAACAAACAGTCTCTAGTCACCCGCCATCTCCTCAGATCAGATTTTCCAGCTAATATGCAGTCATCTGACTGGAACTACATCTGGAAGCATATATAATCCTAAGAAAACATCAGAGCAGCTCATTCAGTGAAGTAGAAAAACCCAATCCAAGCTTCTGTTACAGGACACTTCTTGGGTCTGGGCAGAAAAGGAGAACTGAGGTAGATCTAATGCTGAAGTTTTGTTTTGGTGTAGTTTAACTGACATCCTCACTATGACATTGTGAAAGCTTCTCAGCATTTCTATTGCCAATTCTTCACACCAAGACCTTCTCACAGCTTCAGTTCATGCAGGACTAGACAATGTCCTGATTTGAAATATGGGATATATGGATATACTTCTACATGAAAGGCAGCACAAAGTGCTGCAAATAGTTTTAATGTGACAGGAAAGTTACAGCTAACTACTACAGTCTTTAATTATCAGTAAAATCAAATCTAACGTGTACTTCACCTACAGTCTGCTAGTTTGAGGGTTAAGTGCCACAACCCTATACAAGATGAACCACAATGCATCTGTCAAGCAGGTAGTTTGTATGGATACTTTCCCCTCACATACTGAAATTCTTCAAGACAAGGACTGTCTCCTGTTAGGCATATGACAGTGCTTACCTCAACAGGACTCTGAGCTTGACCCTGGCTCCAAGGTGTCACTGTCACCCGCATGACAAGTAAGGTTTGAACAGTGCAGTCCAGGAGGCGGAATGAGGAGGCTGTGAGTGCTGTACACATGCTTCATGATGGGCTGCTGTACTTGGTAAGGTATGATAGATCACGATGTTAGTGTCACCATTGCTTTACTGCATGACAACCTGGACATGATGACATTCTCTATCAAAAAGAAGAGTACCTCTGTTGGGGACAGCAGGTAGGATTTCCCTGTTAGTCGTCAGCTGCAGACAATTATCTAGAGAAGCCTTTTCAATTCTTTGCTAGTACCTGGGACTCAGCCGCAATACCATCACTGTATCACTGCAGAACGCAAGGATGCCTTATATTTACTAGTTGGAAATGAAGGAAACTGGCATCTTGAACTGAAGAAGTCTGCACAAGAGCTCTCCTCCTTTGTCACATAGGACGCAGATTCCATCTGTAAGTATATTTACAAAATACAGCAGCACAAGCCAAATGCATTCTCATCTGACAGCTAGAATTAAGAACAAGTGTATTAGGTTTTCAGGTTTGTCTCATTTGGTCGTTTTTAAACACCATCTACGTTACCTGACAGATGATACTGCCAGTAAAAACTCTACAGTCCCTCTGATATTTGCTTTAGTAACTGAACCCTGACCATTCAACGTGGCTAATTTTATTTGCAGCTTGGAGCTCCTGATAACTACTTTTTGGCTAGCACAGCTCTTTCAATATTTCAGGCAACTCCATTGTGCACTATTGATACCTCAATTCTTCCAAAGCATAACGGGTATCCCAGCAAGCCTTATGCAGTTGTACTGGTGTCCATAATGAGCATGGAAAGGAAAAGGTGGCAGGATGAATTCCACGCAGCTTAGAATAGCCCATTCTGTTAGGTGTGTCATACCTTGAGGACTGTTCAACTGCCAAATTTCTTCCTAGTGACACAGGAAAGCGGGCTCGGGTTTGGTTGTATGGGTCTACCTTTTCTTTCAAGCAGATTAGGGAAGTTAAGATTTAATATACTGTGCTGGTCCCTCAATTTTATATACTTCTATTAATAAATTTACTTTTCATTTTGAATAAGTCTTCAACCTCAAATATTACCAGTGATATTAACAGCCTTCTTAAGTTCCTTCCCTGGTGAGTGACAGAGTGTAAAGTCTGCAAGAAAGTGAACTTTCAGTTTTGGTCACCCACACCTTTGAGAAGTAAAGGATTAATTATACATATTTTCTTCTTCTAAATAGAGGGAAAGGAAGAGTTACCCCAAATTTAGATGTTTTGCTCTGTAGGAAATCAACTAGATGGATACTTTAAGTGTCAATTCATAAACCAATACAAGTCATAGACAAATAGTTCAAAGCCTCACAAATTGAGAGGATAGTCAGGTATCCACAGTTTCTTGACAAGCATCATCATGAAAGATTACACTCCCCTGAAAGTGCAATGGCCTGAAAAACTGGCTGCAGCTGTATGGCAGAGTAAAGCTATTTCCTGATACAAATTAACATAGCTTGGTGGATCAGGTCAAGGACATAGGAGAACAGTATGAATGGAAAGAGAAGCAAGCTGACTGGACAAGTCCCCCATCATGGTCAAACAATGCTGTTCCACCGGTGTAAAAACATTGCCCAGAAAATGAATGCCATGAAAGTCATTCTTTTCAGGACTGACATTTACTTACATAATTCTATAAAAGTTAGTTTCAGGAAGTTTTGCTTCCATTTTTACCTCTTAAATTTTTTTTTCTACTCCTGTATATCCTCTCCCCTCCCACCTTCTGTTTGCTTTCCCTCCTACATCTCACATTTTCTTCTCTGCTAGTAAAATAAACAAGAAAAGACAGAGTAGCTTGCAAGTTTGCCAAGATTTCCAACACTCAAGTTTCATGACAGTGTAAAATGAAAGAGAATCTTTTTCAATATAAAAATCCTTAGAGAAGTCCTTTCCCAAGTCCAGGATCAGCAGTCCTTATTGTGCCAAGCAAGGTAACAAGAGGCACACAGCAGGCACTTCCTTCAGCTACCCATATTATTGGCGCCGCGTCCAAAGAAGGGGATGTGACTTCTCCTTACACATACAAGAAGCCTGCTAGGGCAGAAAACTGAGCCAACAGACTGCATAAGTGGAAAGAATTGGACCCTGGAGAAGGCAACTAGCAGGGTTACGCTCAAGAAGGAAATAAAGAACAAGATGTATGAACTCCTTTTCTGATGTGCTTCATGAGCAGCAGCTACGTGCTTCTTCCATCCCTCAGGACAGACTGTATCGTGCTCTTCTCCACACCACTCAGTATGTTATACCCAAGGTTGCACAAGTATCCTGGAGACTTCTAGTGCATTGCTGGAGGGAGGAAGGGGGAGGGCAAGATGACTTATGAATAGAGCTATTCACCATATCCCACGGTGGGCATTCTTTTCAGCTTGAAACAGCAGCCAGGCTCTCCAATACTAACCACAGATGTAGGCTCTGCCAAAAGAGATGCTGAGAAAGGGGAAAAAACCTCCTGGTTGATTTGTATTTAATCAAAGTAAGCTACTGCCAAGACTCACACCATATAGGGACTTAAGATGCCTCTATGTTTTGAATAGTAGACTTTGCTGTTGATAACTAGACCTGGATTATTTTTTTCCATGCAAAAAGAAAAGCAGCCCAGGCCAACCAGAACCATTTATAGATTAATGCCAAGCTGTGGGAGTAGCTGTGGACAATTCTATTTTTTTCTTCAAAATGTCAATCTTTTGTACTGTTTTTGAGAGCTGAAGCCAAACAAGGCAGTAGACTGAAGTCAGGTTGCCCAAAACTTAAAGGGCAATAATCCCAGAAGTATTTCTTAAAAGCCTGAGATGTTTATCAAGAACAGTTTGATCCCAAAGGATTTTCAGTTTAGTTCAGGAGTAAGCCATTAAAAAAGTTAAGTGATTTGTACAACTCAAACACTTCACCAAAGCATCAAGAGCCAGGAAAGCAGATTTGCCTAGGCACCCAGCTCCTTTACTTCTTTCATATCTGAGCAAGACTCCTAAAAGACATCCTCCTCCTCTTGAGTGGTCTCTATTCTCTCCACAAATTCTGCATTTCTCATGAAAGTCAGATGCTTTTCCATGTTCAAGACCTAAAAGCTCAGCCGCTAGTGTCATGCTAACAACTGTGCTACTATGGACAAAAGCTCAGATGGACTTCATCAAGACCTCTGTGGATTGTAAGACATCTTCTGCCTTGTATAAACTACACTACCACAAGAATAAGATCTATAAATCATTCCCCTAAAATAATGGATTCATTAGGCTATTTCAAGGGGATATACAAACAATGCCAAAATGCCAAATACTGTTTCCTACATACTTCATATGTAAAAGTCTACTGCCACAGCCAGTGAGCATCTCAAGTGTAGCTTGTGTAGAAAGATCTTGCCCTAGACTATATCTTGCAAAGTTCGAACTTTTAAAAATTCACATAAATTTTCATTTGAAGCATCTGTTTAGCTCAGGTTAGCATAAGTGATTGGAGTATAATCTAACCGGTTTTACTCGTATTGCCTATTTACTTGCATTACAGCAAGTTCTTACCAGAAGTAAGCAAATCATACATGCTGGCAATAAACAAGGATCCATTCCTAATAATTGAGTATGTCATGTCTGCACACCAAAGTCGTCCATACAAGAGAGTCTCAAGTTTATTTTCAGAAAACCATCCAGAGCATCTTTCTGATCATTCAGTACATACTTTCTAGCATCCAGAATAATTTTGGAAAGTCTAGCCATTTGTGCGTCTATAAATAGCTGAGCAGTTTAGAGAAACCTAGTCCTTTCATGCCAAGCCCTTTCAAGGAGCCCAGCTTAACAGTGAGGTTCTTTAGAAGATTTTAAAGAGATTGAGAGCAGATATCAACATTGGAAACAACAAACTGAGGCACCTTTAGCAACTCCATGATTTCTAGTAGTGTTGTCCCTACTTCATTTCTAATCATGATTCAAGAGGAAAACATGGAACCAGAGCTCCAGACAAGCAACTCCAATTTCAGCTATATTTTTGCAATAATAAGGAGCTTAGGCTTGGAAAGCAGAAGCATGCATTTAAGAAGCAAAAATCCCATGCTATAGCCCCTACTGAATGCAATTAGGAGTCTGGGACATAGCATTTGAAGGAACTGGCAAAGATCTACAGGACTGGAAGATGCACAGTTTCCATGCCTAGATGGGGGATTTATTATAACACAGGCTTCTGGCAAGGAACTAGAGACCATATCAAACTTACCTCTTAAGAGAAAAAGCCTCAAGAAGGTTTAACAGTGAGGATACTGGGGTATAGGAAATCACTGTACAAGCAGACACATGCTCCTCTGGAGGTTTGTCTGATGGCAATCAGTATCCAGCACAGAATCTAGAGGTCATTCTGCAACTCAGATCTGAGAAGCTGCTCTGTGCACTGAGCTGATGCCTCTCTTTCTGTGCTCCAGGGCAGGCAGCTTTAATTAGCACAGCCCAGATGTACACAGGCCTCTGATTAGATGGTCCATGACCCAGAACACAAACAGCTTTAACAAAGTACTGATTCCACTTCAAAAGGCAAGCCCTTTAATGAATTTATACAAGCCTTGAGGCTAGAATTACCATCCAAATATTAGTGGTCTTAAAAAGGAGGAAGTAAAGAAGCGAGGAGGTAGAAGTA
This sequence comes from Haliaeetus leucocephalus, assembly GCF_000737465.1. Classification (NCBI taxonomy): domain Eukaryota; kingdom Metazoa; phylum Chordata; class Aves; order Accipitriformes; family Accipitridae; genus Haliaeetus; species Haliaeetus leucocephalus. Next base: position 8,705,852 of record NW_010972742.1, on the reverse strand, counting down.
AGAATAAATTATAGCCAGGAGCACTGGCACCAGACACATGCATTACCTGGCCCAGTGTTTGGGACAATCAAGTAACTGGGGAAGTAACACAGAACTGCCATAAAACCTTGTTGCAGCTTCACAAGAAGTGCAACATTGCAGTACTTCAGGCAGATTGCAGCCTTCAAAAGCAAGAGTGAGGCTTTGGAATTGTTTAAGACAAACAATGATACATTTGAGAAAATGCCTTCACTGGGCCTTTAGCTCCCTGACTGAAAGGCATAGCAAATTTGCAGTTGAAGTTCAGAGAGGAAGAGCACAAGGCAGCATACCTTACCAAGCTTATTAGCTTGGGCTCCATCCTACAACTCCTTACCCTTTTTGCTGCTAGGGTCAGATGAGCAGAGACACCTAGCTGGGAGGCAACAGGGTCAACAACAGTCTAGCATTGATAGGAAAAGAGTAGAAACACAGGGGAGAGCCTAGATCTCTCTTCCCTACTTGCCACTGACCTGTTATATGATATAAAGAAAAATACTTATTTTGTTCTATCTCAGTACATTAACTCCTATAAATACTTAAATCCAGCTAATGAAAGGGACCTCCAGCATCCTTTTAAATAATATCCCTCATATCCCTGATGGCTGTTGGCCAACAGCATGGCTCTGTCTTCATCCTCAGTGAACCAGTTTCCTGCAAGCCATGCCTGTGCTCTAAGCCAGTTAAACCAGCTCTGATCCCAAAGCCATGCAACTACAGTAGTGCAGTACTAATCATGAGATGGCAAACTAGCAAACTCTGCCTCAGGCACAGGCAGAGAAACCAGTGAGTCCTAATGTACCAGGCAGGCAGAATAGCCAAGATGTCTCATGAAGATGATGAAAAGTAAGAACAATCTGTTATCCTGGGAACAGCAAGACCACTGCAGGGAAAGTGAAGGATTAGATAAAAGCAGACATTGTCAAACAACTCCTGCATCTACTGTGTATGTAATTTTAACATCAGCCTTCCTGGATATTTGAGCATGTCCTCAGTCTCCTAGGTAGATGGCAGCTTTAGAGCCCATCTGTCCATAAAAACATTTATTCCTAATACTGCTTAGGCCTATTTGCCTTGTAAGGTAAAGGAAAGCAGAAAACAGTTGTTAAATGGAACAAATTAATTGCACTATGATGTTTCTGAATTATCTGTATAGAAACTCTCGCCTTCAGGAACAGCATGGGTAACAAGTCACCAAGAAGATAGTTGGTGAGGAGGCTGCTTTTATAGGGCTTCGGCACACAGGAGAAAAAAAAAACAAATTCTATCCATATATAGAAGGAACTTCATTATCTAGTCCTCTTGAAGAGAGTGTTAAAGTGGGCTACTGGTAAATGCACCTCCTTTTCTTTCCCACTCCCACCTTACTTTACTCCTACCTTGCTTTAAAAAAAAGCTTCTTGCCACCTTGAATTCCTAGGATATGATTGTCTGCATTGCCTTCCTTTTCATGTGAGAGCCCTGAGAACTACAGCATTGTGTCCACGATATGTTCAATGATCTATCTGCCAAGGCTGTTAATTAGTCCATCCATTACTCTGCCTCAGCAAGTTGCATCTCACGTATCAACTTCGCTTTCTTACTACTAGACTTGAATCAAATTTGGCCCAACAGCACAGGGATTACCCACAGTTTCATTTGTGTTAATCCTTTACACAGCCCCTATTAATGTAGGGCTTACAAACTACAGTATTTAATGTGTTGCAACTATTAAATGCTCTTACCAGTTTCACCAGCAGAAAACTGAGGCAGAGAATAAGCTGCATACCCACAATCCCATGGGAAATACATACAAAATAATGACTCAACTTCAAGTTATTTAAGTCCCAAGCAACAGTCTCACTTTCTCTAAGGTCACATGTTACTATACTGAACCCTTTAAGATAGCTCAAGTGCCTAAAATCAGTCATGTGCTCAAAGTAAGTTGTTGATAGGAGATCCCCAAAATATTTCACACTCTTTTCTTAAGCAGTGCTGAACAATGTAAAAACTCCTATCAATAAGGCGCCAAGCAACTTTCCCTACTGAGAGTCTCACCTTTCCCATATCAAGATCCTGAGCAAGCTGCCCATCCTGCTCCCAGTGTAGGCACTCACATCCACCACATTGGTAAAAAAGACCCAGAGGAGGATTGCCCAGGGTGGACACTGCACAATTTTAGTCACTTGCATTCAATTATAAAAAATCTGCAGGGGCCAGAAACAAGCCATTTTCTTTCAAGACATTATCATGCTGTGCATCTGATCAACAAGCAAGCAACATGCCATGGCCTGAAATAACTCATGAAGCTGGCTGACTAGAAAAATAAGTTTTCTAAAAAAAACCTATATAAAAGCACATGCCTTTGTCAGACTCTTACTGGTTGCAAGCCTACATCTCCCAGGACTACTTTTTATGAAGACAAAAGCAAATATAATGCTGGCAAGAATCCCACACAGCTTGTATCTGTTCAAATCATCAGCTATGTTTTTGATTTAGCTGCAATTTATACAGCCAACTTCAACATACTGAACAAGGCAGAGTTGTTTTAAAGATGCTCTGAAAGTGAAGAGAGAGAAAGACAAACCATTCAGAAGCAAGGGCAGTGTGGTCAGGCAAGGCTCCTGGGATGTCTATGGAAAAAGAAAAAGCGTTTGGTGCCTTCAGCACTCATAGATCCTAAACAACTTGGGAGGGTGGGGAAAAGAACAGAGCTCTTCCTGTAGAGCTGGGGGATTTTTTTTTAAATTTTAGAACAAAACCAGCATTTGTCTTTATATTTGTCCTTGAAACTGTGCAAGACCTCTTTAATCAATAGCACCTCTTCGTTTTGCTTCCTCTAGCATTGTCAAATGCTGTCTTTTCTTCATACAACTTGGCTTATTCCTGCAAGAGCACACAAGGAGCTCACATGCCCCTAACAGCACAAGAAAAGAGGTAGCATGAAAATCTAAAGCACTTGGAACAGGTAAGCAAGAGTCACCAACAAAGGAAAAAGGAGGTGTGTGCTACATGTGGATGCACTTGCTTCACCAAAGCTCAAATCTCACTTTCTGTGAAAAGGTTTAAAGTTCATATGTCAACCATCAAAGATTAACTAAACATTTTGCTTCTAAAAGAAACTGGAAGAAGCTTGTTCTGAAAATATTTTAGTTCTAGATTATACCAGTATATATAAAGCACAGCAGAAAGACTTATACTGCATGCAGTTTATTGGTCTTGTATTAGTGTTGCTTGTGAAAGAATGCAAAGGGGAAGAATAGCATTTGTACTCACACAGGTGACCAATCAAATAGAATCTCAAAAGATGATAAAAGCTCTCAATAAATTTTTAGAAGAGACTAAAAATCTGAAGCAGAGAACTGTATCCATGAGGAACAAAGACTAAAAAGCTGCCCTAACGTGCAGTAACAATCATGACAGACCTGGACAGGCTTCGTAACTTCACAGCTGCTCATTACAAAATCCACAGCAAAGCCCTAACTGATACCATCGCACAGGAGCACTTGCCTCAGAGGGGTGCAATAACCATAGCTCCACAGCACACACCAGCTCCTGTGGCCTGAAGAGTCACCCCAGCATACATTCTAATGCAAGAGGGCAGCTCAACTCTCCAGCAGTCAATGCTCCAACAGAGCTGGACTACTCAAGAGCTTTGCATAGAGTTTGCTTAATGCACTACAAACAGGCAGGCAACAGTCAGTCACTGAAAAACAACCATCTTTTTTTGTACTCAGAAGAGACCCTGGTCACCTTATGTCCAGGGATTACAAGGAACTGGAATTAAACATTTTGACTATTCTTTTCTACTATTGTATATTTTTCTTTGCTTCTAGCTAAGCACTGCCAGCCATCCCTGACCAAGCTACTGAACTGAATTCCTAAACATCAGAGCATAAGCATAGATCACCCCTACAAGGGCAAAAGATGCACTAATGATGAGCAATGATGCTTCTAACTACCCAGGCTCTACAGAAGAGTTTCTAACACTCATCACAAAATGACAAATATTAAAACACTTGTTCTGGTTTATCTGAAGGCATTAGGGACTAGCCATGTAATGGAACACAGACATTCCTAGATTTTATCTCATTGCTTTCTCTTCAGTGGTCAGCTTTAGTTTACAGCATAGAAGTAACCTAAAATGCACCAACAGCAGAATTAAATTTAGGATCTGGAGAAGAGTTTCAGCCATTCTAAAAAAGCTTTTAACAAGGAAGATTTTCTTTTTAAGAAAAGTTTCTTAAGCCGGTCTTAATATTTATTGCTTTTTAGTAACAGGAGTAGGAAAAGGAGCAAGAGGCATGATTTTAACACAGAGAACACTCAGTGGAGCTGGAGTCTGTAAATGCTCTGTGCAACTCAAATACTCTGTGAAGTCCAGTTTAAAAAAAAAAAAAAAAGAAAGAAAAGAAAAAACCCAAACAACAAAAAAACCCAAACCAAAACAAAAACCCAAAGACAAAACTCTTGAGAGCACACTGAAAACAAAAGGAAAGAGTGCCTGATGAGACAGGCTCTTTTCCCTGACAGGGTTTTCACCGTTTGCTGAAATGAATCAATGGTACATCTAACACTATCAACTATTTCAGACCTGTAACTTTGCATTCCCCCCTGCCCCCAGCACCACTTTGAAGCAGTGGGCTCTGTTTCAGCTCAGCAGGCAGAGCACAAATGAAACCAAGTTTCTAAAAAGTGAAAGATTTGATGTCTCTGCAGCTGTGTTAGTCACGTCGACCTATAACAAGCTATTCGTCCTCAGGCGTACATCACTCAAAATACTTGCGCAAGCATCTGCCTGCTTCCTCCCTGCCCATCAGCGCAGACTCCCCTGTACCGCCGTTCTGCACTGCTGCCCTTCTCCGAGCACACTCTGCTTACTAACCTGGCTGCAACGCCACCTTGTGCTTCGTGATTTCAAGGAAAAACGGTATTTGCTGTTAGGGTAGACACTCATTTACCGTTTTCTTCTAGATTTCCTTACTCCTAAGCATCAGTCGCCTTGTACAGCTGAGATGGCAACAGCTGCCTAACAGAAGCAACAGCCTTTGGGAATTCTTATATCTACATTCTACCAGACAGTGTAGTCCAAAATACTGGGAACAACCTATTCAAGCATATAATTTGTTCTAAGATAACTTTACAAAAGGTAGAAGTCTGACCTTCATCCTATTCATTCCTATCCTTAGTTCCCTTAGTCTTCAAAATCCACAAAACACTTCATTAAAGATATATAGGTATATTAACCATCTCAATAGCACCTGCCACAAACAGTCCCTGCAGTTTATGCAAAACAGTCAAAATACTCTCCTTCCACTGGATCCAGAGAAATAGTTTCTACTGATTTCAGTACAGCTAGGAACTAACAGGACATCTGCAAGCCCCTGAGGACTGGTGCCAAAACAAAATTCTGCCTGTTTTTCCTTGTTCTTGTAGATATTTCAATACTACAGCTTGCTTTAGTGAATGAACAGGATTGGAAGCCATCATTAAGTAATACAGACACACACAAAATCACACATGAACCATCTGAGCAGGGCTGAAATTATCCTTCAGCCCAAAGATCTTTCCTACCCATCCTGCTTTCAAACTGTAGCAACAGCCTACTTACAACAACCTCATCCAGCCGGAAAATTTGGAAACAAGTTTTCATATTACCTGTTCATCTTAGCATCATCGGAGGAAGACGACTATTGCCCAAGCCTTGTTTCTATAGAGAAAAAAAAATAGTAGATCTCAGGTATTAAATATCAGAGCAAAAACTGCAGCTCTGGCTGCAGAGTTGACACATTGAAATTAGCTTGTATATTTCAGGATATAATTTTAGAATTTCCAAAGAACTACAAGTAATAAGTAGTCTGACAAAGCAAAAACATCTTGACAGACTAAAACTGCTTTAATCCAAAATAACATTTGACCTCCACATTAAGTATGCTTCATTACATTTTGAAGGAATTTCCAAAATTAAAAAAAAAAAAAAAAAAAAAATCAGGATTGTCATAACAAGAAATAATCTCAAAGCTGAAAGAATTAAATATTTAGAAGATGCCAAAGAAAAAGCTGTCATATCCCCTCCTAAAGATTATGAAAGATTCATTTAATAGTTTGATACCCTGAGAAGTTCTATTTGTCTCCAAACTTCAGTTGAAATAGAACTAAATGAAGTTTTTCAAGACCTAACTTGCAGGAACTTCAGCAAAAATCACTACTTTTTGTAAATTATACTGGTTCTTGAAACCCCCACCAAAGAAAAAAATATCTTGGAGCTGATTTTAAAACCCCTGCTTTCACTATTTCCCCCATCCTTTCTTAAATTGCTTTACCCCTTATGCCTTCTGCTCTGAAAGTCTACCCTCCTCCAAAATAATTCTATTTTATTAGAAATTAAATAGAATTCTTATCATTAGGACACAGACATCTTCCATGACATCCAAAACTTCAGGGTTTTGAATGAAAACCATGCAAAAAAAATAAAAATGAGCGCAGAACCTAGAAGCACTACCTGAGATCAGGTTATCACTATATCAGCTTGCAAGAAGATAATGCTTTCTCCAGAAAAGTTACCTGCTGTCTGAATCATCATCTTGAACTGCAAAGGTGCAACTAGATACAAAAATCCTCTGAAGTTTATCAAAGTAACAGGAGCCTTAAATACTTTTATCAGTCCCTGTCAAAGTAACTTGCCAAAGGAGGAATGCATACATTGCCACACTGCTTCAAACCACAGGTTCATCTAGCTAGAGAGAAAATAATACCAAGTTGTAAGCTGTTCACTAGAATGGAACACACTATGAAGATATTAAAGGATTTTTTTGCCAGTATCCCATTTGAAGACTCTGGATTTGAAAAGGAAATTAACTGAAGGGGCTGGGCAGGAGAAACAAAAGCCTGCTATCAACTTTTTATATACCCCAAGCTAGGTGCAAGCAGACCAGGAATGTCAAAGGTGCCCAGGAGCTGTTTGGAAGCAATGCAGCATATTACAGAATGCCCCAGGCATTTAAAGAACTGACATAAGAGATACCAGCAAAGCCCTAGGGCTTTCTTTAAGTTTAGTCTCTCGGACTAACCTGGGTGTTGGCCTTTTGGATAACTTCTTTACTGTCCTGGCACAATGTCTTACAGAGTTTTCCAGAAACTACTTGCTTTGTTTGAAAGATCCTCAGTCAGCCCAAACAAAGTAACTGGAAGCAACAACTTCTTTGAGGAAAGCTCTGAGTCAGCAAAAAGACTGAATTTGGTAAAGGCTTCCTAAATTCAACACCTGAGTGCATTCAGCAGAGATGCATTTTTCAAGGGAAGTTGCTTGCAAGAGATGACTGATTAGGTACTGCTGATGAAATATTATCAAGTCAGCTAAAGAAGCAGAGGCAGAAGGGTCATACAAAAGAGACCTCTGGGCAAGAAGTGAGAGGTTAGCTAAAAAAACTCCACCATGCTTACAAATGAGGCCATGAGCCCCTAAGAAAAGTAAGAAAAAGGCAAGCCTGTGTAGTATTCCCCCCCAATACTCTCCCAAATTCAAACTGTTTTCACCTCCAGGAATTCCCCAAGTTTGACGCTGTTTGTTCCACTGTAAGCCAGCTGCACAGTCTGGTTTCTCCACCCCATGCCTCATTTAGCTATTGAATCTCCCTGTCTCACACTGGTGCTGGATTATTGTGACTTCTGTTCTGGAAACAGGCTGTTTAGGAGTGGAATAATCTTTGTAAATATTTTGATTTCCACAGATCTATTTTTCTTCTCACTCCTACAGCTTCTCAGAATCCAGTGAAGATGTATGCTTGCATCCTAGTCTACCTGTCCCAGGACGTTACTACTCTTCATACCAAAATCTGCACACTTTAAAGACAGTCCTCTTTTCTTGAGGTTTTCTATCTAGAACTAAGTAAGATTAAGCAGCTTGTTTTTCCCTTTAATTGAGGTTTACTTTCTGTTGGTGCACACACATCAGTATTTCCTTAAATCGCTCAGAGCAGTATGAAGCATTACTTCTGACATGAGGAGTCTTGCATTTCTTATTTATACTAAGGCACATACACGTCACTCATTTTCAGTTCTTTTGAAAAAAAGGAAACAAAAAAGGTCCATTGACTAAACGAACTGTCCAGTAGCATAAATACTTTGCCTCAAGTGCTTCAAAATGTTTCATTGTTAGATAAGAGGCAGCTGTTACTGCCCTCCACAGCCTTCACTGGGAACAAGAGATGTGGTTCTTCAGATCTGGTGCTGTTCCTTTCACAGCCTAGAGATGTTCCACTTGCTCAGAGGATGGTTGCCCATTGCTTCCCTGCCCAGGCATCACCAACCACATCAGTTTGGTACAGAAAATGCACCTTTTAAGTGTGTCCATACTGAGACACACCAGGTTCTTTGGCCTCTAAGGATCAGTTTTCTGAATTACTTCATTACAGGAATAAGTTGCCCTTCCCCCAGCCAAATAAACCAGATCTAACTAAAGATAAGAGTAACATGCAAGTTTGACAACTGGCACAAGATTTAAGGGCAGTAAGGAAAACTGGAAGGTAATGGCAGAGGTTCTTTGCACAGCACCCCCTATTCCAAAAAGGTGATACAGCCCAGGGAAGAGCAGAATAACTCCTCTAAGAGCTAGCATACTTCTCATAGCTAGTGCAAATGCCATAAGCAGAAACAAGTTTTCCTCTTTTTCCCCCCTTTCTCAAAATTACTTTATCACCAAGAAAATATACTGAAGACTTAAAACAAGCCTTGCTTATTTTAGTGCATCTCTTCTCCCTGATCGTACACTACTGATCAGGAACCACATATGCCTTTCTCAAAACCAGACATATTTTAGTAAGGTCTGTCAGAAAGGACTTCAACTATCTACTCAGTGTAATAGTCATGCAACTCACTCTATGTATGCAATAGCTAAGACCTTTGAGCTGTATCTGTTAGTTTTGACTAGACATTTTATGAGAGTAGTTCATTTTGCTTGAAGACATACACACACACACTGAATTATTAAGGATGCATCTACAAAGTGTGAACTAGCCCGGGGCATTTGGATCACACCAGCAGTGACGTACACTGGCAAGTAACCAATAAACTAATTCTATAGTGCCAATCCTGCCTCTTCAGACTGTTCAGCAGCAACCTAGGCAGTCTGCTCATCACTAGTTCATGAGAACGGATCATTGTTTTCCTTGGCATTGAAGTTTTCCAGTAAACTCGCTTTGCTTATTTTTGCCACAGACTTCAAAGACAGATTACTCAAGAACTATACAATTCTCAAGTTAGAGAAGGAAAAACAAGTACCTTTTTAGCTTCAACTTGCATCAGTTCACTCCTCTTTTCCTTGTTTTCAGCTCAAATATGTACTTCAAACACATACTGCCAAGTATTTTCTGGAGTATCAGTACTTGCAATTAAAACCATGCCCAAGCTTAAGCACCCATGTATGGATCTCACCAAAACACACACCTGTATGTCTTTGCTGGCCAAGGATCCCCATGCTGACAATCAAGGAATATGATGGAATTTGGGAATCTGAAAGTTTTTTCACAGTTGTTTCACCAAGTAACAAATATACATGAAAGTTGCCCGTTGGATAGTTGGGGAACACAAGCAAGAAATTTAATCCAACTAGGTAAGGTATGGATTGCTACTTGGGTACTGGACTGCATCCTTGTTCCTCCCAGTTGGTGTTCTCCTCCAACCCAGCTGGACCTGTTGAGTACATGCCATGCATAGAAGATTCCTACCTGAGAGTTGGAAATCAAGCTCTTCATTCTTGGCTGAGAACTGGTGATATCGAAGCTTCCACACCATAAATATGAAATAATGAGTAAGTCTTGATCCAGATGGGAGGTAGAGAGGCTGACTGCACATGTATACCTCACATCACAATCAAGCTTTTCAATGCTTAGAATGGCAAACAACTCAAATTCAGAGCTTCATTTTGGACCCACGCCTGTTTTTGTGTAATAGTTTGCATCATTTTCAGTTTTCCTAAGATCAGCTTCCATGGAAATATACTCCTTTGACACAACTAATCACTTAGAGTATCTGAGGGCCAGATCCCAAGCTGATTTACTGGCTTGGCTCCCTTTAACCCATCAGACATTTGCACTGCATCTCTTCCTAGACAGTAGCTCCAGATTGCAACAGGAGAGATGCAACCAAACTTTCTGCCCCGTATGTGGCAGTTACGACCTGAGTTATGCCAGTTGTCCTCAGATTCAGGTGCTGTTGCTGAAGTATTTCTGTAGTGACAGGTGATCTCATTCCTAAAAAAAAAATTAGCTCAGAAGAATCCAGGGATGATTTTTCAGAAGCCTGAGACACACAGGAATATTTGAATCAGTTCGTAAGTAATTATAATATAGTTACAGGTGTCCTACTCACATTTGACTTAGTCACTAGTGGTCAAGTCCTTTGGAAACTGAAGGATTTGGGTCACTTGCTGAGAATGTTACCAGTTGTCACCCAATCCCATTTACACACTACCATCAACATCCTTGACTAAATTCAGGAGGGTGAGAAACACAGATCTCTGGACATCCTTTCATGCTGTTATAGCAATTCCCACTTTCCCCTCAGCAAGATGATGGGGATGAATTATTTGCTACAGCAAGGGAACTCCAATTCCTTATGCTGTGTGCTCTGGGGTCAGAGCACTGGTATGTTTTAACAGTCCTACTAAGAGTTCCTGAAAGCTGTAACAGCAGCTAATGGATCTGCCAGACACAGCTTCTTAAAAATATCATCAGGTTGGCTAATGGAAACTCCAGCCCTCCTCTCCTGTTGTTTCATACATATATTGTATCATTTCACTCATGTTAAACATAAAAACACTGTCCTTCCACTCACATTTGATTCAGTGCCAGATCTCCAGTGCTATTTCTAGGGCAATAAATTAAGCATTGATCAAGTTATGTTTACATTACCTCCTGAGGAAACATGGGTGTGAAAAACCAATAACAAAATATGGAGTCTGGTGTCTAAAACAGTTATGCCTCCACTTGGTCTGGAACAATATGTATAAAGCATTGCTTTGGGCATTATTTCACCAGCTGTAGGATAAGTTTGTTGTTGTTACGACTAACTACACCGATTTGTATGAAATACCCGACTTGAGCCTTCACCTAAAAACTCAAGCCAGTTCTCTCCTTACTGAAGCACAGATACATTCCCTTCATCCATTCCAGGGTGGGACTAGAAACATTGAAACACCAAAAGCCCATTTCTTTGTGGTGCTCACCTGAACCACACTGTTATACAGCTGATGCAACAAAATGGAAAACCAGGCTGCCTGAAAAAAGCTGCCCCTTCCATTTCCCTCACAACAAATCTCTGGTCCAAAAGGTTTTTCAATCCTAGTTTTATAGATTCATATTTAAGTGCACAAAAGAATCAAAACAAATGAAACAGCCCCTGAATCCACAATGAACTGATACTGGCACAGCCTGCTCCAGTAGCTATAGTCTACATCACACACCAAGAAGCTAATTTATTGGTACTTCTTTCTCATTTAAGATTTTCCATTAAAAGAGACCTCAAGAACCTCAAGTTTCAAGCAGATGCACTGCCAGCATAACTCGAGTTCCAATATGGCTGTCAGTCACAAAAACTTGCAATCCAGACTCCAGATTCTCAGGTGTTCTCAGGGTCACATCCTTTCATTTAAATTCATTGCTTCAGATTTTGACTTGAGGTCCACAAAAGACAGCCTTTCTCTGATTTTCCCCTTCCTCCTCAGTTTTGCTTACCATTTGGCTGGAACATTACAGCTGAACTAAGAACTGTCACTCACAACAGAAGCTTAGCAAACAGCTCTTAAAGACTCAGCATTGATTCCAATAAGCTTGAAGTCCACCACTGATTCAACCCCAAACCTCCATTTAAATCTCAATTTTGTACTGCATGAATCTGATCCAAACTTGGGAAGGTTTATCTGGAAAGCTTTGAGGGCTCTACCTGTTGCTAAAAATAAGCCAGCCTAGGGTAGATAACACCTTCACCAAGGGACAGTTTCTCCACCCCAAGGAGGGAAGAAAGCATCAGCTGAAGAGAGAAAAACAGAGGAATATATCTTTCAGAAGTGAGACCCTTGCCACATCCAGGAACTCTGACGTCTTTTGTGATTACTGTCCATCTGAAAACCCTGCCAGGTTAGATACATGGAAAAAACAAGTCTTTCAACACTCACTAATCCAGAGTTTATAGTTCAAATCTTTTTTTCCACTAACAACCTTTGATTATTTGCCATGGGTGGAGTCCAGTGAGTACTTCCTCTTGAGCAGCACATCCCCTTGTTCTTTGCAACACTACCATATCTGAACAGTGAGCAATAGAAGCAGCAGCTGTTAGCACATTTGCAGATCAGTACAAGCATCATACCAGGTGGAAATTACCTCATCCATGCCAAGTAAAAACTGAAGACTCGGCATATGATAGGGTGCTTTATTCCTACACTAGAATCTTCTTTCCAAAAAGCAAGGGCAGCACTCATGAATGTTGTTGACTTAAAAACCGAGTCAGGGGGAGGCCCAGATGGCTGTGACATTCCACAAGTGTTCTGTATATATGTAGGACTGCATCACAGTTGTAAAGCATAAGGTGATATGAATACCAAACTGAAATAACTCTTCAAATTACTATGAAAAACCAAGCATATCGAAGATAAGTAGCATCAGCCTTTTCGCCAGGAAATGTGAATTCACATCATCAATCTTGTCCTTCCCAAGAGCCCACAGCCAGGATGGAGACCAGCCCTCTCCTTCACCAGATGGCATGTTCTGACACTCATTTTTCTAAAGCTCTGTTTACCCGCTACACAATCTCACCAGATATCCTCGGCTTTCACTGAAATCCAGGCAACCTTTCATAGCATCAGAGGGAAAGCACACAGACCTTGGTTAATGATCTCTCAAGAGCTGACCTTATGGTGGGCTATTCTACAGTAATTGCATGAAACAAAACATGCACTCTTCACTTCAGAAAAAAAAATCCTGTGAGGCCAGTAACGTCATTTACATAGTTTTATCCTTGCACGACAACAAAACACTTGAGTTTTCTAAACATTCACATAGATGTTATTGGCTTCTGAACTATGACTGATTCTAGCCTGAAAACAAACAGCAACTGAGCATCTTAAGGCAGAGTTTAATGGGTCAAAAGATATGCAAGCTAGAACAGTGCCTTATAGGCCAGACTGAATTACAAAGTCAAGATCTTTATCAGCTATTACTCAAGAGGTACAAAGCAACACAGGAATCTTCATAGACTGCAAGAAGGATGGCTGCTTTTCCATCAAACATTCAAAACTTTAAGTCAAATCAGTTTTATTAAGCTAACAAAAGCCCTGATCGTAATAACTTTTTTCCCTCTGAAATTATGCACAACATCATAGAAAAGAAGAGACTATATAGTGACACAGTAAACTACTAGATCTAGTGGCCAAGCAGAAAGTTAAGAGCAAGCTATTCAATCTCCTTGCAGTTTGGTATATTCATGATTCCCACCTTCTTTTAACCTATTTCAGTTATGAGGTCAGGACACCACTAGACATATGCCCTTTGTTGTGGGTGGTCTTCAAATTCCAGCCTAACACAGGTGAGTCCTATTCATCCATCACACCAATTCTTGGCACTACCCCTTGTAAGCATACAGCCAGGAGCACCCTGCGCCAATTAGCAATCCAATACCAGTCCGCATAGGTGTGGAGTGCTACAGGAAGCAGCCAATGCTGAGTGCACTGGAAATATAGGGGGCAAGGCCATGAAAAAGGAAGCAGATAGGATGAAAGAGGAATTAACTGGCCTTGTTGTGCACAAAGCTTTCAGTGAGAGCTCAGACAGACCATGAACAGAACTATCAGAGTAGCAATGATTGGGGTCATTGACACTAGGAAGGGACTTTCCTCTCATTGGGTCAAAGCATTTATATTGTATGGAAACACAAACACAGCAACAGTGCATCTCAGGATGGCATCTTTAGAGAAAGGGGGAGGGAGTCTTGATGTTATTTCTGTTTATATAGGTTGCATTTCTTTGTATTAGCCTGGGAAATAAAATAAAATTCTTGATCTTTTTTCCTCTCCTAATCAGGATTCTCTCATACAGTCCATGAAATCCTTCCAATATGGAAAGGCTGCAAGGGGCAGAAGCTGCAGTCTAATTTTCCACTGTATCTTATAAGGCCAATTAAAACAAGATTGAGGCTACCACTTCCTGCAGCCAGTTGCCACTGAAGCCCATGCCAGATATCTGTTCTTGGAAATCCACCCTGGGTCACCTGCAAGCATAGCTGTTTCTCTCATTTGGGGAAAACATCATGACAAAAAACAGAGAATCAACTCCCAATAGGACTGAGTGATATGAAAGCAGTCAACAACTCCAAACTTGCCCCCTTGAACTTGACATATACTGAAATAACATGTGCCTTGCTGTTATGGACTTTCCATTTATAGCTTTCCACTAGTAGTTGGCCAAAACTCCCAATTCCAAAGCCAGCCAAAATCTGGAAGATAATCAGACTTAAATCTAGATTTGATAGCCAGTGCCCTATTGGCAAATAAAACATTTTGAGTAGTTATCTTTCCACTTACAAATACATTGAACATGTTGATTGCAGCACTGGCAAAAACCCCAAAGAATGTCACCACAATACTCCCAAGTGCAGATCACTGGAAAATATGGCCATTCAGTTAAACTAGACCTTTTGACCGGAAAAATGGAATTTATTCAGACATGAGAATAAAATTACAAATTATAAGCCACTGAAATCAAAGCATCTCCAGTCCACACTCATATTTACATACATGAAAGATGCATATTTAAGCTATGTGAAACTTAACTGTGATTAATGCAATTAGCTACAAACCAGTTTCAGAATCAACAGGGTTAAGGGAACTTGTATTTATTCTGGATCAACAGTTAGTATTAAAAGATCTCCCTAACTGTGCTAAGGCATAATCCTACACAAAACCGTCACAAATCATGCAGCTGGAAAACATAAGCAACCTGCAAATAATTATCTCAGCTACTGCACTTATGCAGCATATTTCCACCAGGCTGTCTTGGGTGAAGTGATATGTTCTTTGAGACATGAGGGTGAGTTCCTGATGAATGCTGACAAATGCTCCCTCAGCTAAATAGCTCTTCTTGAGTAAGTTGTGTGGCAGCTCAGTGAATCACAGGCAGAAGGTAAGCTCACAGCTGCACATAGTCATTTGTGCACATGGTTGTGGGAGAATATAAATGTGCCACAGGGAAAGGAGACAAAGCAAAGGAGGAAAAAACGTAAGAAAAGGTGTCAGGCTAGAAAGCTGGGACACACAGTGATTCGACATTACTCTTTTTTTTTTTTCTGGAATAAACCTTAAAACATTCTCTGAACTTCTGAGTTGAGAAGATTCTTCAGTTCCTCTGGACAGGCAAATTACAAAAATTCATGTCACAGGAACAAGCATATTTACAAGACTTCTTGTAAGTCCAGTGAGTGATCATCACCCTACTGCCTCTTGGCAGTTTGGCTTTTAATTTTAGTGGGAAGCAGCTTGTTATTAGTCTATCCATAAAGAACTGAGTGGATTTGCTGCCAGCATCAGTCTTTCAGCTGCCATTAAACAAACAAATAAGCCTTAAACCAGAGATCTTCAGTTGGAGGACCAGTTTAGGCTTTTCCTTTCCTCATGCAGATATGCAAACCCTCTCACCTGGAATGACTCTAGCAGCATGCATGTATCCCTAACTCTGTAGCAGCAGGAACCTCTCAACAGGGAAAGATGATAACAAACCTATTCTCAGCATCTTTCACTGACAGGGAAGCCAACATATGGCTGAACCCTCCTGCATTCCAGCCGGCAGCATTGAGTGTCCTAGAGCATTCCTCTGAGGACAGCATGGGCAAGCACTTTACTTGGATGAGAATGAGAAACCACAGCCTGAAAAACAAGCGTTTCCACCTTCTCATGTTTATATTTTTTAAAAAATTCAGTTGCATATGGGCTTTTTTGTGCCAAAATTGCCACCAACATAATGAAAGAAACCAAGTAAATATCATTCAAAATACCAGGCCTCCAACACACTGCATTAGCAGTACAGGTCCCAAAAGAACACGCTGTGCTCCTCCTGGAAAGACTTATAAAACATCACACACACACTTCTTTGTAATAAAAGTCAGGATTTTCCAAGGCATACAGGCAAGTTGTGCACACCCTTTCTTATAAGAACCTATAGCCAGTCTAGCTTCTTATCACATCTGTGGCACTACTGTACATCATATTCTGCTTAATAAGTTCATTTTAAAATGAATGTATCAAAGTTGTGGTTTCTGCCACTGCTGCCGGGTTAAAATAGCTTTGCTCTTGCTGCCACCCTCCCGCTCCCCCCAGATAACAAGAACAGTTTATGTTCAAAACCAAGAAAATTTATCTAGTCACTGCAACAAAGACAGTTGAATAAAACATGCTAAAGATTTTATCAGCCGATAGTTCAAATCTACCTATTAAATAAGCAAAAGTAGACACACCAAAACAGCTTGCATTTTCAAATTTAAACAGAGTAATGTGCAATGATAGCAAAAAAATTATGACTTGTAAATACTGGACATTGTGCAAATATCACAGGTGGACAAAGTATCACAGTACTAGAAACTACAAAGTCAAGAAGTCTAGAGTTAAGAAATGCCAGAATTCAAGACAGTTTTTGCAAGCTTTATGAGAACCAGGCATTGCTTGTTACATTCCCGAGCATGTGAATGAAGAACAGCTTCACAAACATAGGGATTACCTCTTTTGAACTCTGACAGAGCAATTAAAGCTCAACAAAAACTGGTTTTAAAAAAAAATAACAACCACCAAAACCCAAACAAAACCAACCAAACACAGAGACAAGACCTTTTCCTCTGTTAATGTCATTTTCTGAAAACAGTAGTCTGCTGACAATAAGCTAGACAGGTAGCTATTCTCTAAAGTTTTATATGGAAGGCACTGATTTCTAGGAATATAAACAAAGAGCAAGAAGCTTTAGGCCTCCTTGTATACAGCTGGTTGTATTAGCCCCATTAATAATCTTTATTTCTCTGTTTTATAAAAAAACAGACATTCTAAAACATCCTCATCTTTCCAGGGAAGATGACAGCAATATCCTAACTTTATATATTAAGCACATGTTGTATATAAAAAAAAAACCAGACAAGCTACTATACCCAAGCTCAGTGTGAATTAAGAAAAATATTAACTTGGTCCTATGTTAGTTATAATCAATATTTATCTACTTTAGCAGAGCTATTTTAGACTAAATATTGCTTTTGTTGTATAGAATTTTAAGTAGACGTGAAGTAAGATAATGCAGCCACAAAGAACAAGAGCCAAAATTTTAGCTAAGAGGGAAAATGATACTCTAATGTGATTGGTGCTCAGGTCTCCTAAGAAAAATGCATGGCAGTTGAATTTAAAACAATACACACACCAAAGGTATCCTCAAGAAATCTTAAGCATGAGATCTAGAACAAGGAGATATGACCAAGAGCTCTTTATATTTTATGAAGGAATTCTGTGATAAATAACGGATAGACTCTGTTTCAGCAGGAATCCAAGATGCTCTCAATGACATTCCCTCACTCCATCTCCTCCCACACGATCTCGAGTCAGCACAGTTTTTGTAAGAACAGTGGCAAACACTGCTCAAGAGCCTAAAGTGATAAGGACATCCTCCTTGGAGAAAGACACAGTTTTTAACTCATCTCATCATAAGCAAGTTCTCTAACCACACATAAAGCACTATCATATCCTTCTGCAATTATAAGAACTCAAGAACAATTTCTTTCTGAAGGAGGTAGTCTCCTGTGCTTATTCCAGGACTTGCTTCTGGACTGCAGATCTTGACATAAATTGAGGAGGAGCCTTCCTTGCAAAGTTAGTGCTTCCTCCAAAATGACAGCATCGAAGAGAAAGTCCTGTTATCATTAATGTTCCTCTGCCAGGTAGACTGGAGGGCTCCTACTCCCTACATTCATGTCTCAGATCCTGTCCTGAGGTACTTCACACACTGTAGGGAAACCAGGCTTTCAACACTCAGGAAGAAGTTCTCTATTTGGCTTGGGGACCTCTCACTCCAGACTTCATCCCTAATATATAAAAGATCCAGTGAGGAAGCAGGCACATGCTACTATAGCTATAGAAATGTAATGGCTAGGTGCAACAAGAATTGAGAGTGCAAGTTTGAAGCTGCATTCCCAGCTTCTACAAGTCAGCACACACAGTCTGGGACTCAAGGCCACAAACAGTGCATTGTCAAAGAAGTACGCTCCAGTTTGTACTGTCCAAACCAAATTAGATCACTAATATAAATTTTGTCTTTTTGTTGTGGTTTGTTTGGTTGGGTTTTTTTAAGTAGTCCCAGCCTTCAGTTGTTCTCTTGCTTGGGTGCAAGGTACAGAATGAGATATAAAAGGAATATCCAAAACCACTTCTCTCTTTTTGAGACAGACTGCCAATTGCCTGTGCTCTATTAATAGTCAATGCCCAAGGTAATAGAACAATTTCTGTTTTGGTTATGTCTATTTACAGAACAGTACACATCCAGGAATATTAATTTTACTCTTTGCAGTCTGAGTACCTGTAATAATGCAAAAGAACATTTAATTTCAGTGCTTTTACAGCACAGATGCTGTAGTCTGTCACCTTGCATACATGCTGTCATTTAACACTTATGCAGAACGCTACAAGGCAGAACATTTTGCATCTACTTTATCCTTCCTTTATAGTGTAAAAGTTGCATGAGGATCCTGAAATCCTCCCCTGAAATATTTCCATTACTGTTTTCAGTGCTTAACACTTACAGTAGTAATCCTCACAGCAGTGAACGTCACTCTTTGAACTGAAAACAAACATCACTCAGAGCTAAAGAGTCATCACAACATGAATGTGAAAGACTGATTAGCAACTGCTGTGGCACTGGTTTAGGTCTAATAGAAAGACCAGAAAGGAGATATTCATGCTTTGGGGAAAGCACATCCTCAGGCTGTTTCCCCACTGAGACTACAGCAAAGCAGACAACCCCCCTACTTCTGTCAGATAAAAAGACTCTAGAAAAATGAACTCAGGCAGACAGTACACAGCACTGGATTTTCCTCTCTGAAGTTCAGTGTTGACTACACATTGTGATACATATATGACCACAGGACCCACTCAGTCCAGGGTTCAGGACACTAAGAATTTGAAATCAAAACCCAGCTGCTTTACATTCAGCTGCCTTGTAAAATAGTACCTAGGAAGGGATGGAAAGGAACACATGGCTCACAGATGCTTGCTCTGCAGAGTCTTGAAAGAGTTTTGCCTGCAACACTTAAGGGCCTATCCTACTGGCTTCCAGTGAAAGTTGATGTTCTAAATGCAGTAGAGTGACTTCTGGAAGTTAACTGCTCAACTTTGGTGTTGGATTACCTCAAATGCAATTAATCTCCATGAGAATGAGCATTTTATCTTATTTTATCATATGTATACCTTTAAGCAATGTCCAATATAGAATGAATTTGATCCGACAGGGAGCTGTAAACATATGGAATCCAAAGTTGCAAGCATTCACTCTGCTACTGCTACAGTTGGGAACACTTCCAACAGCACAATGCTTTCTTGAAAAGTCATAATTCAAAAGGTGACCTTAAGTGATAACTTCTGAGAACAAGCACAAGACTGCTAACCTGAACATCTTTGACAATGGACTACCAAGAGAAAGCAGACAGCCTACTGTGCTTTCTGCCATCTCTTCAGAATGCCCCAAAAGGTGAAATGCAATTAAATAGTTACGGAGAGACTTTTGACACAAAACCAGGGAGTTGCTCATACCCCCAAAATGGTGCAGCTGAAAGCTAATGGACTGTTTTTACTTTGAAACAAGTTGCAAATTCATGCCTAAAGAAAGTGGTCACTTTACCTGCTAGATTAATCCATTGTGTTTAAGGTCAGCCGAAGGATAGTCAAACAGGCTGTGGAAAGATGTTATTTGAAAAAAGTTCACTGATAGTTTCTTTTTTTATTTATTAGTAATAGTGCTATGGTTTTAGAGGACAAGATACTACTAAGTCGCATTCAGATGCACTAATGCACTATTGTACTTAATTTTACACATACCACCAGCAGTAGAATGACCTACCTGATGAAATATGATTCAGCACAACCAGTTCCAGCAAAACTATCAACTAATTAAGAATAACTAGAACTTGGTGATTTACACTCTGCACCTATACAGGTTGTGAGAAAGGCATAAATACCTTCATGCACCTAGCACAGCACATGTGGTCTTGGTACAAGACTAACTCCAGATACAACTTCACATCATTTTGATCAAGGGAGGCAAAGAGGCAGGACCAAAAGTTCTAAGTTTCTACCATGAGAAATATGTATTTTGCTCCTAGTGAAAACTGGCATCTATTTATAACCACCTCCTTTGTGGGAGGAGAGGGTTTCTTTTGAAGGGAAGAATGACAAATACCTCAAACTACGCCTTGGTGTACAGCACACATACACCCCTTTATCCTGCAATACTACTGTGACAGATGCGCTCAAACCCTTGATCAGACTGGCAGTAGATTGGTACAGGCTCCAAAGGAGGTAAAGGCATGAGCTGAGTTATGACTGACCCCAAAATTAAAGGTAGCACAGGATTCCCTCTCTCCAAGCCGAAAATGAATATATATAACATTAGCTTCCAGCTTCTAACACGCACCTCTGACATCCTAGTTTGGTTATAAACAATACCCTGATACACCTGGGAAAGTATCAGAATGAGAATTTATCAGGATAATTCTAGAAATGTTAAGACCTATTTGATGGTCCCAACTAATTTTATCCAAGACAATCAAACATAGGAAGTAGCAGACACAGGAAGTAAAAATAAGGAGGAACAAAATTTCTGCTGCGTATTCCCAAAATAGGAGGAAAGAGAATCACAGAGAGTCTTAACATAAACAAAGGAGATAAAGAGACTTGCTCTGGGGAAGACAGAATGCAAAAACTTACACCAATAATTATCACCTAGACATGACTGATTAATCTAATCCTATCTGGTAAGAGAAAAATACTTCTCCATATGTCATCTATCAGTACATGCTACTTAAATGTTTGTAAGAAATTTAGACGTGGCATTGCCTTCCTTCAATAGTATTCTCACATCACTAAAGGCAAGGAAAGG
Organism: Haliaeetus leucocephalus; assembly: GCF_000737465.1. Taxonomy (NCBI): domain Eukaryota; kingdom Metazoa; phylum Chordata; class Aves; order Accipitriformes; family Accipitridae; genus Haliaeetus; species Haliaeetus leucocephalus. Next base: position 8,684,694 of record NW_010972742.1, on the reverse strand, counting down.
ACAGAAATGCTGAATTTATAGCACTAGCTGGAAAAACTTTTGAACAACTCCAACAGATCAGTAATAAATTACTATTATCTGGCTGCATATTCCCACCTACTGTCTCATGTAATGTGGAAGCAATGAAAAAGAAGAAAACAGGCAGAAAGGAGCAGCATATAAAAACAGCTTCCTCGTGTCTCCAGAGAGGAAAAATAAAATACCTTAAGAGTTGTTTTGCATGAGCAGTAACCACATTAAATGCACCATTATATCACCATGATGGACACTGTAAAGCTTATATAGCTTCAAAATATTGAAAGACTAAACAGATAACCTTAGACAAGAAGTCCCTGAATACATCTACAAAGCACACATTTCCTTCACTTTGTCAGGCAGCGACAAGGGTCAGTTACACCACAGAACACATGAGCAAAAGGAAATGGGGCCAGAGACAGATGTGGAAACAAGGCTACAGCATAAGCACAAAGTCCATCCAAGAAACAGAGCCAAAGACAGGACTGGAGACAAACTACAACCATGCATACAAAGAGTCCTGCCAGGAGATGACCAACATGCCTCCTTATGGCCAAAGTCCATTGAGGAGGTAGGGCCAGAGGAAGGGCTAGTGGCACACATACCTATAATATAGCTCTAGATGTGAGGGTCCAGGCCCAAGCTTAAATGGGTCTGGGCCCTGGGCAGAATATTGGTCCCAGGTGAGGCTAGTCAGGGCTATTAAGACATAGCAGTGGACTCAGGGCCCTGACACACTCATCACAGCTCAGACAGGACTTTTGGTCCTCTAGATTTTGTTTCTGTCTACCCTAAAGACATATACAGACAACATGGTTTAACTTGAACACAGGTGTTTTGAATACACATAAGTTATTTAAGATACTTCTGATTACAACCTCACTTTCTTTTTGAACTTTAAACTTCAGATATAAGACTGTCCATAGTTAGCCCCCCCCTCAAAATCACAGCAGTCCAGAGTTAACATCATTATGCTATATTTAATCCTTTCTCTCCTCCTAGAAAGGCAAAAAAAGTCAGCTTCAGGACAGCACAACTGCTTCTGCCAGAGAATACAACCAAGACCTATCTTGGTACTCCATACTGAAGCAGAAAAGCCTTTTCTTCTAGCCCATCCTCTCAGCCAGCAGTACCTTCTATGCTGAAGGCCATTCCAATCCTCCAGGCTACCAAAAACTCACCACAAAATATATGGATATGCTTCTACAAGGTATAGGCTAAAACAAGCCACAGTCAACTGCAGCTACTCAAATTCATAATCATCATTTTAGTCTCATCATTTAGTGCCATAATCCAGTTTTTCTTGGACTTAGACAGTAAGTCTTCTTACCACAAACCACCAGGCAGCTCTCCTACTTGCTTTTAAGTTAAGCCTTGTCCTCTAGCAGCAAACCAAAAAGGGAAAACCCTAACACTCGCCTCTGATATCATCGACTGAGGCCAATTAGCCTTTTAATGAGTTTGTTAACCCTTTCCTTGCTTATGTAGGGTTTATGTAGTACAAGAGGCAAAGTGGCTAGAGCACCTAGAAAGAGTCAAGACTTTAGATCTTCACCTGTGAAATTGCCACATTCTCTGTTAACTTAATAAAGGGTCTGATGATTGCAAGGCTTTTCAGGGAAAACTGTTTCATGCTAGGTGTTGTATAGATATGTAACAAGGGAACTTTGTCAGTGTACTGCAAACAGTTTTAAAGAAAAACATAAACAGCAAGATGGACTATAAGCAAATTAAAACTTACCAAATAAATGTTCTGCAACAGTCTCACTAACAAAATCAAAGTGAAAGATTAAAGCAATATTTCTCAGCTCCTACATGAATGGGAAAGGGGAAGGCTGTTATAATTTTGTATACTGAAAACCCACTCATCCCACAACTTATACATAAATGCAGTCACAAACATGCAAACTTAATGCACTTATTTTTGTAAATTCCTAATCAGTGTCAGTCTCTGACACCTATTGGAGCACAGTGTTTCAGATACCAGAAGATCACAAAAGAAAAACAAAAGAGGGGAAAAAATGTGGATGGGCTTAACATACTGGAAATATTGCCAGTCGGAAGCTTCCAAAAATCTTAAGGCTCTTTTAAAAACAAAAGACTGCTTACTTTTTATTTTGGTAACTCTGCCTTTTCAGATGCACTCAGACATGTTTGATTTTTCTTCCAGATGCACACAGGTTGGGGAAGCGCAGATTCATGGTAAAAGCAGCTGGAGTTCTCATGCTATTTGTCAGGTCTAGGAGCTGGGGTGCTATGAAAAACTCCAAATCCTGAGACGTTCAAACTTGTATCACAACTGTTAGCAGAAAAACCCTGTCAGGGCTGGGAGAGCACTAATGACCCTGACTGGCCCCACCTGACCACAGCCATGACAGAGCTGTATTTAAGCCCAAATGGGGTTACTGACCTCTTCTTGGGTTGTTCCTGGTGTTGTTAGGGCTTTATGCTGCTTTGGTCCTCTAGTTTTTGCCCTGCAAACTTACCTAGATGGACCTTAGACCTACCTCATTGCTGTGCGCTTCCCTGATGCTGTGGGCTCTCAGCTGCCCTCCCTGGGCTGGCCCTGCTGCCTTGCTCAGGTATGGGGGGATAGGCCATATCACCTAAGAGGGACCAGCCTGGCCCAGGGCTCTGGCTTCCCTGCAGCACTGACCCCCTGCCTGGCCCTAGGTTCCTGAGAGTCCCCTGGCCTCCCCAGAGTGGCTGCATCACCTGCTCAATACCCAGTGTTGCTGGCCCGGCTCTGTCCCCTGAGGTAGCCCCGAACAACCCACAGCCATTAAACTGCTCAAGACCCCAGGCCTCTTGGGGGTTTGGCGCCTACCCTGTGGGGGTAGGCCCTGAGGGTGCCAACAGGGCTTAACAGCCCTGACTGGCCACCCCAGGCATTCCAGCCTGAGGCCCTCAGTCCTTGTCCCAGCAATGCTGTAGGGTGCTGGTCTCTGGGTCTGCCACAGGCCTACTGGGCCCGGGCTAGGCCCTGTGCCCATTCCGGGCTGGCTCTGGCCCCAGCTCCCCCCACTGGGCCTGATCCTGCTGCCACCCACGGCCTGTGGCCTGGCCTGCCCTGGCAGGGCCCCGGGCCCTTGCTATGCCCTGACAGGAACGCTGAAAGCTGTGCCTCAGAAGGATCCCCGCCTCAGTATTCACAGTCCTCCTCTCCTGTATTCACAGTGGAAGAGCGGATCTACCGCCTCAGGCTGAAATGGCTTAGCAGCCTCCATCCTCTTCCCTCACCGCATCTACTGTGCCGTGTGCAAGTACGAGGTCATCTTCCCTTTCTGATAGGTAAGGGACATTTTGTGGGCTGCTCGTCATTGCCAGCTCTGGGTTAAAAGGCTGTGCCCGTTCCTGGGGCCTGCTGGCAGCAGGGAGGCCTCTGAGCAGGCAAGGAGCACCATCGCTTTCACAGTGGGAAATAACGGGGATCTCCATGCTCCTAAATCACTGTGTCCTAAACACGTGCTTTCCAGCATAAATCAGGCTGGAATCAGCAGAGGTACAAAAGATGAGGTGGAATGATTTTCTAGGTATAGCATAACTGAAGAGAGAAGACAAGTTATCTTAGTTTTTTTCAGTTGAAGCTCAAAGGGAGTGAAAGATGAGAAAAATAAACAATCTTTTGTGTTTTTGTCCCATCAGCTCAAGAAAATTCGTTTTGCATCAATCTACAACTGTTGTCTTGGAATTGAACCTTTTTGTTTCTGTTAGTTATTTAATCTTTTGAATGCAAAAACAACAAAAAAATTGACGTAAAGCATTCCTTTGAGTCAATTTATATTCATTTTCCAACTAGAAGACATAGAAAATGTAATTTAGAAAACAAAGCAAAGCAAATCAAGGTGAAAACATCACATGACAG
>NW_010972742.1:8680362-8680784 GCF_000737465.1 Haliaeetus leucocephalus | reverse complement strand
GAGCATTCCAGACGCCTTTAGAAGACCTTAAACAGAATAAACAAGAAGACAAAAAAAAGAAAGATGATAATAAAGCCAATTAGAAGAACACAAGTGCTCATTCCACGATAACAGGAACTTGGCACAAAGAACCTCAATTCGGCAGTTTATCTTGACCAATTAGACTGAGACCGGTTTCGCATGCTCTAGTTAATATAGCCAATTCTGTCCTGTGTTTATGCGCCTGTACAGAGTGAGTATAACTAACTGTATCTTATGTTTACACGCGTGTACAGTGATGGTATAACCAATCATATTCTATGCTTGTGCGCGTGTACAATGACTTTGCAGAATATGGGATTATAAATACGTGTGTGTTTTAGCAATAAAGGGTCGTCTGTCATCTGCTTTCAACTTTACAGGCATCCATCTATTTCTACCTC
>NW_010972742.1:8634501-8680352 GCF_000737465.1 Haliaeetus leucocephalus | reverse complement strand
GACAGCATTTTGATCTTTCCAAAGGATTTTCCCCTAACTACTCTGGCCAAAACTACCTGTTAAATTCCAGGTGCATTGGCAAAGAGCTGCAGCATCCCCTGAAATTCTTTTTTACTATTGGTCCACTCATTTAACCAACTCCAAAGAGCAAATCCTTATTCCAGCTCAACCACTGCAAATGGAAAATTTAAACCCTCTCAAAGCATTTTCCTCCTAAATCACTAATTAGAATGGAAGACAGTAAAAAACCTTATTTGATTTATGGCTAGCAAAAGATAGCAAGAAAAAAGTGCTCTTTTTATCTGAAAAAGCATTTATCTGAACCATTATGAAAATGTCACTTGTATTGGAAGCCTCTCCACACTGCAACTGTGTCAACATAATTATTGCCACATTTTTTCCCTTGCTAGTTGGGGGACCCTTTATGGTGTTGCCAACTGTCCTTGTCCTAGCCAGATATAAGCCCTGCACTGTTTTTCTTGCAGAATGATTTCCTGTAGCTCTTCTCTCTGTCCTTCATAGCTTTTAAGTATGGACTGTGTGGCAGAATGGGTGTGACGGGTTATTACTAAACCACTAAATAGGCAAACTTCTGGATATGTGGTGCGAACATCATTCTAATGTTCATCATTTAACTTGTTTTTTCTACCAACTGAATTAATCTAAGTTTCCAGCTCTCATGTTTTATCACACAGTGCATATTTGAGTTTTGCCTTACAGCCCCAACTGTTGGAGTATGATATTTGAACATGAACATCTTTTTTCTTTCCTGATTTTAGGTATTATAGCTGTAGAAAAAATCTTGAACATGTGAATCTTAAAATTTCAGAAGCTAAAAGAAAAAAAAATCTAATTACTTAAGGCACTCTTGTGATTAATTAATTTTTAATGCTTGGGCAAAGCAGCACTGACTCACTGTAGCCATGTCTAAAATCTCCAAACACCCCTGACAAGGCTATTGGCTGGCCAAGATTATGCTTAAAAGTTCCAGCTGTTTACGAGGTATTTGTGTGGGGGAGGTATGTGGCAATAATTGTGTTTCTTCTAACTGAAAAATGGTTGAAGGGAGTTTCCTACAAATTCCTCAAAGTAAGTGAGCAAAACCAACTGTGGGCAGGAACTAAACAAGACCAATTCACAGCAAATACAATGTTTAGGACTGAAATCTTTCTGCACCTTCAGCTGTGGATGTCGCTCCCCTGTGTATTCCAGGGGTAGTTTAAGGGAACAGGGGTGGTATTAGGTTTTTATCACAAAGCTGACTGTTGACCATCTATGAAATTCACTGTTCTGTAATTGTAGACTAGCAACACTTTGCAGAATTTTCATTTGTTCTCTACTCAGAACACTAAGACCAAATGTAAAACATCTAAGAAAAGAAAATGTGTTATAGAATTTTTTTTTTTTTTTGCAGATTTGGGGCACACCACTTTTATGCTGTTTGCATACCACTTTCAGCCAGGTCTTGGCAAGGCTTTTATGTGCTCTGAACTGCCTGACTCCTGTGACTTAAAGACTGACCCCAGATCATCTCTGGCATTGGATTCTACAGAATATCCTTTTGAATCAGTTGTTGGACTTCAAAAGATGAAGCCTACAAATACTTCCTAGGTCCTGTCTCATCTGACTCCACCTCATCTGTTCCAGTTCTTAAACCCATCTGTCTACATGGTTGTCTTGGTACTCATTGGGGAAGATCAGGAGGAGAAGCTGTAAAATGGGTTGTCCTACTGTATTTCAGGAGGTCCAAATGCCTGTATTTCCTTCTCTTTCAGCTCAGGATAAGGTTTTAGCTCATTACTTCCCCTTATAAAGTCATATATAGTATACAGGAAGGTAGAGAAACCAAGATAAACACAATCATTGTAATAATTAAAAAATTATTGCATCTCCATGATTTTATAAATTCTCCCAAATATGTTCATAGATAATTTTTCAAAATTTTGTGAGGTATCTTTGAAATTTGTTCTAGGTTTGCTCATTCATGCCTTTGCATGTTCATTTATTTTACACTAGCTGTGTATCTTGCACAAGCTGTGCATCTCACCTCAGCCCAAAATATGTTCTCTACAAATGCTTAAGCTCTGAACTGCAGATATTTGGCACAAAAGATAGGATTATCTTTGAGCAGCCTTGTCTAGTGGAAGGTCCCTGGCCGTGGCAGGGGTGTTGGAACTAAATGATGTCTAAGGTCCTTTCCAACCCAAATAATTCTATGATTCTGTGATCTCCTTATTGGGTAGAGAGGGCATTGAGATAACTGGAGTGAATCAAAAAGCAAATTTCTGCACTATCTAGCACTAAGAAATAATTGGGGGAGAGCACAGTGGTTTAATTTGCCCTTTCCAAATGTACAGATAAAGATAAACCCCTCTTTAAGCATCGCTGTTTGATACCACAGAGATCCACAGTTCCCTCTGTGAAGACTGTTGGATGTGCACCTTTAGTGTACATCTGGGTTTAAGAATCCCAGTGTGCAAATAAAGCATCTTGGCTTGAGAGACTAGCAAGCAGAAAGCCCACATGTTTATAGCAATAGTTTTTTGGCTTGTGTTTATCTGAAGGGTCCCAGTTGTGGTTTAATTACACTCTGTATAAATTATAAGTAAAGTTATATTTAAAACTGGAGAGTTCTCCTAAAGTAGAACATTTTCAAGGGTGCTGCAGTTTGTAGAGAAAGAGCATCAACCAGCCAGGGCAGACTGAGAAAAACAAAAACCTAAGCAATAACTTAGACCTATGTGCAGACAAATCATGCCAGGTCCTGTTGGCTGCACAAAAGGCCCAGAATCAAATACTTTGGAGCTCCCCAAGGAAATGTAAATGCTGATTAAGTCTGTAATTTCTGGAGGTGCATTTCTTGCCTGTAAGATGTGCTATCCCAGGAGCTCTAGCAGCTTTTTCACAGCTGAAGTGATTTCAGGGCTGGTGTGAGCTACAGACACTCTTACCTAAGGCTATCTTATCTCTGCATGTTTTCTCTGTCAAAAATGTGCGTGCATGCACAGATGGCCTGCATATGTGCTATAAATTTTATATTTCAGGGACACATTCAAATGACTATGTCTGTGTTAAAGATCTGATATACAGCAGGCTTCTGAGGGAAATACAGAGAATCTTCAAATTCTTGTATTCTGGAAGCTGAAAAGCAAAATACAGGACTAGTATGGGAGAAGGTCCACCAGGGTGCCTTCACAAGACTTGCTGTCCTTAGACCTTCCAGTTCAGCATTCATATCACAGGCTCCATTTGACTCCATGACTTAAAACACCTTAAGACATTAATCCAAGTGGCTTTCTTCCCCAGAAGGTATATGTGAAGGGCATCTTTTCTCCTGTTTCTTCCAAAATCCCTTTCCCAACTACTCCAAGCAGTGAGGATGACTTGGGTAAATCATTATCCCTAGGGCTTTCCCTGGCTTCCTGCTCCCTAGTACACAGCACTTTATGAAAATGCTTTATGAAAAGCATAACTTTAGTTTAACCAAAATACATAAGCTGGATCAAGATTCAAATGCCAGGCTCCCCTGGTGTTACCTCACTCCCCTTGCCACGAGCACCCCTAGGAGTGGGCAGGATCCCCATATGGGGGCCCCACATGTATCAGGATGTGTGCGGGCTGCATGGGGAGCTGCTGCAAGAGGATGGGTGGGCAGAATGACGGGCAGCCTTTTTGTGCAAAGTTAGCAGCAGAGAACACCATGGAGCCCTTTATTTGATGCTTTGTCCATGTACAGAGGTGCTTTGCCTTGCTGTTGCTGTGACACAGAGTGGGTGGGGGATTCCTGCAGGAGTTCTCCTGGGGCTGCTGGGGTGCAGGTTGTGCCTTGCTTGGGTGCTGCCTCAAGGCTGGGCTGGTCTTGGATTAGCCTATGTGGGATTGAACTGCTGTTTTCCCAGGGAGGAGGAAAAAGCAGAGCAGGCTCCGCTGAGTGGGGTGCAGGGGGAGTTTTCATATGTGTCTTGCTGTATGATTGTGCTTAAAATGATCTACTGTGCGAAGACATGTTTTTCTTTTGCCTGTGTTTCAACAACACACAGTTTAACGAAGCTCACTCTGTATCTATGTTGCACAGCAAAGAGTAATAAGTGGTAATGATACTGTAGAAGAAAGGAGGAGGTGAGAGCTGTTATTTTCTAGTGGGAATTACTGCTGGTTTCATTTTCATGTAAATGGCATCTCATTTGGAACTGATGAATCCCCTCATATTTCCATCAACTATTTTATTGTAGCCAGTCCTCTATTACTGTGATTATTCAGCATCTCATTATTGACAATTAATTTTTTCTAATGTATATGTAATAAATAAGCATAGAAATAACACATAATGGTCTTCATTTTCTGCTGCCTCATATCTGTTTATTTTTTCCTATCCAAAAGAAAGTGCAAATGGGTATGAAACATTACCATATCAGTGTATAAGTCTCTGTAAGATCTAATTAGAAAATCCACATGCAAATGAATCTAATTTTTCCTTGCACAATACAATTGTATGTTGACTGTCTCTAATATAAAATGTAAATCCCTGGTCTATGGGGAAGTTGGGGAATGTGCTATACAAAACTACTGCCTGCCAAGCTCAGGCACAAAGGCTAGCAAATCATGACCCTTTCCCTGACCTATCTTTCAACTAGCTCAGAAAAAGCTGAAATGTGACATGGCACTTTGAAAAACTGAAGGGGAAAAAAAAAGAAAGTCTGTTACTAAACTAGGCTTGCCTTTTTGTTCAGCAGCTTAAGCAGAGACACAGGGAGAAAAAGCTTAGCACTTTGACTGACCTAGCCCTGGCTTAAGGTTATGAACAGGAGCCCGGTAAAACTGGCATTAAGTATACTTAGGAGAAAAGCTTGGAAAGGACTTCTGTGGTCAGGGTGCAGGCACGGGGGTGAGGGGTGGTGGGGGGGTGTGACTCAACTAGCTAGTTTGAAGGCAAGTTTCACTCTGACTCAGAAAAAGAACTGAAAACAGTTCTTGCCATTTTAGTAAATATATCAACGTTTTGGAAACAGTGAATGGAAACTTAGAAATAAGGAGCGGTGCACAGGGAGCTCAGACAACTCAGACTAGTGGAGATAGATGTGTTTAGGCTGCTTGGTTAGTTAAGGTGAGTGACTAGATCAGCAGAGACTGCACAACCTTTTACATTAATCCTCTGCTGTAAATAACATTCATCCAAGAGTGGGTGTGCATAGATACATTCCACTTAACAGTCATAGCCATGTTAAAAAACCCAAACAAAATCAGATCTAAGCCTGTGAATGATGCCTCTGTGAATGGCTTTAGTAGAAGGAAAGCAGAACTTGATGTAAAAAGTATGTTCTTCTGTCCCTTCTTCCTCCTCTTTCATGGTGCAAGCTCAGCATGATTGACATGATGTTTAAATGTAACAGGGCTTGCTCTCCAACATGCCTGTGGAGCAGGATGGTAGGTAGCCATGTGGTAAAGTCATCCATTTGACCAATCTTTCTCATGTAAGTGGATAAGTCTCTGCTGTGAAATGATGCCTACAATTTCCTCACCCTTAAACAAGGTTTCATTTTCCTTTGTCTAATTTTCATCTGCCTCCTTGGAGGAAGAATGGTTTATTTTCAGAAGAGGAACAAATAGGAAGTAATGAGAGCAAAACCATTCTTTGGTCAAAGTGGAATCCCTTAGCATTTTGCTGCTTCTCTGAAATCTGTTGATATTGGCTAGAGGTTTATATAGTGGGTTTTGACCTTGTAGTTTTTCTGGGTTGCCTAAATCTCATAAAAGTGAGTAAAAAACAGATGATCACATCACTTGTCCTATGTTTGTTCCATGTTCCTTTCTATTTGGGTCTCAACTCTTTGTCACTCACTCTCATCCAACTTGCTTATAAATCCTGATGCTATGTTGTGCATAATTTCTTGCCCTCCCTCCATTATAGCAAAGAAAATCTGTGATGCCTGCTCTCATCATCTACTTCTTTTAAGGAAAGAGAAAACTAAAGGAAAGACTAATTGGATTGTTAAACCAGCAAAAGTGGAGGGGAAGTGATAATGGGACAGACTTGCTTCCAAAAGTAAAAGATTGACTTAGTCAGGCCTCATCTACTGTTGACTTCAAAGAACTTAAACTCACAGAACTGGACTCTGGTTAAAGAAGCTTTTACTCAATGCTAAGACTGTGCAAACATATTCAGATAAGATAAGGACCTTGAGCTTTTACTTCATAATCCTGAGTTTTTGAAGTTGTACTAGAATAAGAAGTACTGTAAGCAAACATCCTTCTGATATTATAGTTTTGTTCTGAGGTTTTATTTGTCCCATTCCTCCCCGTCTTCAGCTCTCCTATATCCTGGACTCCTTGCTTCCTGGTGGGCAGGACTTCACGAATGGCAATGCACTTGAGGAAAGATGAAGAGCAATTGGAGGAACCCTGGAGGAGAAAAACAAGAATGATCAAAGCTTTAAAAACAACCATGACCTTTGGTGTATGACTGAAAGAATGGGGTTTATTAAATGTTGAGAAGAGAACTGAAAGAGACATAATGTTCTTTAAATACGTAAAAGTTAGCTGCAAAAGATTAAACTGTTCTCCATGTGCAGTATGAGTAAGAATAGTAGTGAAAGACTTAAATCATAGGAAAGGAAATTTTAGGGAATATGTTATAAAATGTGTTCTAAGGAGACCAAGGCACTGAATTGCCTAGAGATGTGTGGAATTGCTGTCACTGGAGAGTTTTAAGAACAGAAGAGTCCAACATTTCTTGGAAATGAGTTTAATTAATGCCAGTAACAAATCTGTAGGGGAGAAAATCTGATCCTTTCAAATCAGTGGGATATTATGAAGAACATCCTTATGTGGGTTTCCTTTCCAATATCCCCCTATTAAACAGAAGAATTTACTATAATAAAAACATTTTTAACAGAAAAAAGCCCTTTAAAATATTGACATATCATATCCCATTTTTTGCAAAGGCAGTGTTTTGTGTTTTCTTCAGTTTTGGGTGAAAATTGAATTGCTTTTTTTTTTTGCCTGAAATAGGTGATGGTCTTATATCCCAAAGGGAAGCACATGAGTATTTTCTTTCCAGTTCTCTTCATGCTTGGAACAGCATTAGAATCTAAACAAGTCCTGTGTGTTTTTTTCATGCTGGTGAATAAAAACCAGTGTTTTACTGAAGAGACACAAACTAGAGCTTCATCCTATAACATGCTGGTCATCTTCATGCAGAAAATCCAACCACAGGTCTTAAGGGCACCTTGATTATACATGCAGCTCCAATGACTGAGGTTTTGATCTTGCCAGATGAGGTACTGACAAAGTTCCACCAAAATATCAGTTGGCTTGGGATGATCTGAAGCCTTCCAGGATGAAAAGAAAAGGAAAGAGAACTCCTTTTCCTTCCTCCATGTGTAACCGGCTATTGGCCTGACAGTAGTGTTGGCTAAAAACACCAGTGACAAGCTTAGGAAGAACAGACTTTAGGAGTGCTGTGGACTGGGCTACAGCAGATTCAGCCCCATCTATGTCTGATCCACCTGAAATGCATGGAAGAGGAAATGGCCTACCCTGAGTTGCAGAAGCACTCAGGCTGAAAACCTCTGAGGCTGGTGGGTTTTAGGACTTGGCTGTCTGATGGGCAACCTCTGAGAATGGGCTCAGACCAAACTATATGTGTAGTGTAAGCAGAGCTGTTAAGTGTTCTGGGTCATAAAAAAGGATTATGGTCACGGCTGGTTGATGATTTTATGTAAAACACTGTTTTGTATCTTTTGATTGATTGCTTTTCAATCCTTCTGAGCTGAGGCTTACTGATGTATTTGAAACAGTCATCTGGCAGCTTTCTGCCACAGGAGCTGCTTGCTGTAGTGAGGTTACTCATTTTTTCATGTTTACAAAATCAGAGACTTACCGAGTTGTTCTCATGCCTAAGTTCTTTAAAGCAAAGAAGAAAATTTTGTATTTTTCATCAATCCTTCATCATGAGCAAGCCCAGTTGTGGAGTACTGGGAATATACAAAAAATAGCATGAGCCCAAATAGCCATCTTCCTTTAATGTTTAATGCTCACTCTGATGAGGATACTGTTTCTAAATCCTTATCCTTAAGATTGTTTTGGGTATGCCCCACATTTGTGTTGGGACAAGTGAGTGTGTTGTTTATGCTTGCCTTAGGCAACAGTTCATAAAGGAGACGTTTTCATCCATCAAGAGTAAGGCTGGTGAGCAGCTGGCAGGATGCTATTATACCTCTGCTTCCTGTCAGCTCCCATATATCTCGGAAAGCCCGGATGCAGTTTACTTTATTTGTTGCGTGTCACTGTGGTAGAAAGTCTGGCTACTGACTTAGCCGGAATGTAAATAAATGATATATGCCTGACCAGTGTTTGTGTCATGATGTATTAACTACATGGCCCTGCTAGGAGCTGAAATGTGATGCTTTTCATTAACTCTTTGATGAGAGCAGAGTGCTAGTGGAGAAAAACATATCAAATATTTAGAATCTGCCCAAATAAGAGAAAACAAATTCTCTGCCTGATCATGGTAGAGACACTCTATAAAAGCAAGGTTTGTTTATGCATGGTCTTGATGAGGCACTTAGCTTCCACTAGAGTCCTTCTGCGGAATGCTGGAGCCCAAAGAGGTATATGGATCCAAATTTTACAAATCATCCTAGTTTTTGGGATGGGCAGGAGCAAGGCTGTGAAACTAAGCATTTCTGACCTTTGCAGAAAGATGCAATTGAAACCTAGCTGTGGAAACAGTGTAACATCTGAAACTCAGCCCTTCCTTTCAGTGAAACCTTTCCAAAGTGTTGCTGAAGTTTGTTTTACTTAAGTTTTCATAGCCACACTGGCTGCTGGATGATAGGCCTTTAGATATTGCAGTCCAAACATGAAAGAAGAGCTGGTGCATTTCCTGTATAAAAATGATTTTGCTTTTTATTCAGCTGGTGGATATAAAATTGCTTCAGTCTGGAGAGTTGGGAAGAATGCAGCACAGCCCCATGCTAAAGCCAACATAGACATCAACTGAATGATATGATGCTGCTGGAGGAACTAGGAGAAAGGGCTGGAAAGGTATTTCCAGTCTCTGGCTCTGTCAGGCATCCATATCATAATGGCATTCATAAATGCATCAAGATGGATTTTCAAATCAAGACTGAGTCCTACTTCTCCTGTGAGAAGGTTGCTTCAAAACCTTACCTATAACGGTTAAAATCCTTATTTCCAACTGTAGCATATTACTGCCCAGCTTATGGACATTTATTAATAAAAGCTTTGAGCAAGGCTGCTGAACTTCATTTCACCAAGATTAAGTTCTTATGCCAACAGCCTTTTTTTTTTTGCCTAGCTGTCTCCCTTCCTGACATTTATACTCATGAATACCACTCCAAATACTATGCAACCATGTTATATTGCCAAATGACATGCTATGCTAGAGAATTGAATTAATTTGAAAATAAACCCCTTCCCCCGCCTCTTCATCTGAAACAGTTTTTCAACCCTCTCCTAAGACTTCCTAAAATTTAAGTTTCTTCTTCCTCATTTACTTTATCCATGTTTTCCTCATCTGTTTGTGGTCTGTTCCAGTCTGTCCTTTCTGGAACAGGAAGCACCCCTACCACATTCTTCTAGTTCTTGCTTTGCCAGACCAAACTCCCCCCTGTTCTGAGTCACTTGTTTGCACCTTTTTCTGGATACATCTCCAGGAGTCCTGTGGGATGGGTAAATGCCTTTCCACTGTAAAATTGTCTCCTGCTAAGTAGAGATTTTTTTGGATTGGAAATATTGCTAGAAGGGACAAATTTTTTTCAAGGCATCTTTTACAAAATCTAGCAGGTTTTTCCAAGCTGTTTGTTTCATTAACTGGAATATTCCTTTGGCACCAAAGGTAGGATTTTGTGATGTTCTTTGCCAGCATCTTGGCTTTTGGGAAATTCTAGATTTTCACTTCCATGGATTTACTACTACAGCCCTTTCCCTCTGTTAAATCAAGTTGGAGCAGTTTATTTTCCCCTAGGCCAGAGGGATAATTGCTCTATCACTTCTAGTTTCAAATCCTATTTGTAATCCCCAGAATATCCTATGGATATCCTGTAGCTTCTCTGGATAAAGTGTGTTCCTTCTGATGATTTCTTTTTTCAGAAACATATGCATTTTCTCCGTTTTTCTCCAAAGTATTCCCTTCAACACTTGATTGTTCATGCTAAGGTGGGCAACATGTTTCTGATATGGGCCTTTATTAACAAAGGTATATTATTAACAGGAAGAAATTCCAAACACCAGAAGACTTTTATGTGGCAGAAGATCCCTTTGGTTTTGCCTGCACTTGGCATTTTTAGAGAAAGAAATTGAGAAGAATCTGAATGCAATCTATACTCATGGAGTGGCAGTGAGAGCAGGGAGGATTATTCTCTACCTTATTGCACTACGTTGTAGAAGAAGCCTTTCTGTACCACCGCATTTACCACCTCCTTGTGAACCTGCATGCAGGGAAGCTCTGCTTCAGAGAGGGAGAATTGTCCTTGGGGAAGGAACAGGGGAGAATGGTCTGTTTCCATCTGCTCCTTCACCCCACTGCCATGGTATAGAGGAGATATGGGTAGGGAGCAGGCCACAGAGGGGCACCTGGTGGTAAAAGACTAGTATCAGACATATTTATGATGTTGTAGTATTACTAGCACCTAATTGTTTGGTATGGCATACAGCCAGAAACCTGGTAGGGCTGAAGCGTCCTTGTATCATTGTTACTATATAGTCTGTGCACCAGGGTCACAGAACTCGGGGTTCAAAATATCCATTAAGGCTCATGAACAATCATCCTTTGGAGCCCCTCGACTGCTGGCTAAACAGTGCTCCCTCATGCTTCGTCTCTGCTGTAAGATTCAAGGACATACTGTCTCACTTGTTCTGATTCTGGCCTGGGCTGGTTTATGCAAATATTAACGTTGGCTTTTTCGTTTCTCAGCCTGCTTCCTCATATGGTAAGGGACCACATGCATGAATAATGTGTCAAGCATTTCTTTTGGTGGGGTTGGAAAATGCAACTTTCCTAGAGTTAGATCCGCAATTGGCAAGAGTCACTGCTGCCACTCAGTTTTTTGAATTAGCAGAAGCAGCAGCAACCCCTTTTCATTAGCAGGCATCTGGGGCAGATAAAAGGCCTGCTGAAGTCAATGGGCATGAGAGAATTGCACTTGAGAGTATTTACTTCAAAGTCACAGTGCACTCACACTGCTGAACAAGAGGTTTACTCTGTGGGAAGAGTGACTGCTCTGCTGCTCTTGAGCTGTGTGCAGTGCAGGCAGCCCCAGGGTGGCTCCTCTGAGATGGCTAAATGACATGGTTAACTGTGGGAGGAAACACGTAAGCAGGAGTCCCCTGCTAAGTTGAGAGTCTAAAATTTGTTTGTGGATATTATCCTGACAAGAGGGGACTACATTGGCCATACCAGATAAAAACTTTGCCGGTAAAATGGAAACATGGTTGATTGATAAGAAAAAAGGTCAAAAAGCGTATGAGTATTGTATTCAGGATTATGGAAAAAATCTTGACATATCAACCTAAATCTAATTGCCGCCCACTTTTTACAGGCTGGTTAGAGCTTATTGAAAATAAGATTAAAGCAGCTTTGATTTTGGCCCAGACGTAAATCTGAAATACTGAAATAGCATGAAAAGACATTTTTCTTCTAGTAATTTCTGACCACATGAAAATAAGAAGTACTACAGATCTTTCAAGAAAGCCTGACTTTATGAGATTTCCAGCATAATTTCCAGATTAAACAGATTTGGCTCAATGTTCAAGCTTCTTTAGGCTCATCCGAATCAAACACATTTTCTGAGATTTATGTCAGTCTGGGCTTCACTCCTTATATGAGTCTTATTGCAGATTTTTGAAAGCTCTATTTACAGGTATATTTAGGGGAACTGTGCAAATCATTCATCCTGAATCTCAAAAGCCTGGACTCTGCTTTCAGAAGCAAACCTGGGATCACTGACCAGATCAGTAAGAGTCTAACAAACTCTAGACAAAGTTCCATGGAAGGGCAGGTCCAGGTTGGATTTTAATTTTGACTTTACTCAGTCTAGAGAAGAGAGAATATTGAGGAATGGGAATGCTGCTGTATGATTTCTTGCTGTCCCACAGGCTTCTTTGATTTTTAAGCTGGCTGTGTAAGTTCTAAAGCTATTTAGGTATCCAGTTGCTGTTGATTTTAATCAGAGGTAAGGAAAACCTGGTGAGCGTTAACTCATTACTTTCTGAGCTGATATCAATAATGATTTCATGATAACGCATGAGTTGCAGCTCAGTTTTGCAGACTGTAGCTGCTGAGCCTGCTGGGACCATCCTACAAGAGTGTCTGCAGTCTGCATTATTGCTTCTCTGCACATAGGTAGCTTATTTCAGATTCCAGCTGGTCATAAAGGTTGTGAGGTTGTCTAGCGTGTAGGAATAAGGTTAAGTGAACTCAAGCCCAAGTAAAATACCACCTCTCTGCTTCAGATCTGCATGCAGCAGGGATGATATACCACTTTGGTACACTAGAGTAGTGTTAAAGATGGTGAAGTGCCTCCTTACCACCAGGATTAGTAGGACCATTTGAGGATTTTTGGATTGTTCTGAAAAAAAAAAAGCTATTGAATTAAGGTCAGCTGTTACAGGGAGATTATTTCATTTATTTGAGTATCAGCTAATGCAGGGTCAGAATCATGTTTCACCTAGGAAATCAAAATACTACTTCTTTCGATGTCTATTGCACTTTTATGCATCTAAGCTCTCCCCAGATTCATTTGAATGTAAATGCACTGAGGTCACACTATGTAAGGGCTGCATTTAGCTCCCTGAATGCAATGTTCAGCAGCCATTTTGTTCTTAGAGCAACTTTCTGGACTGTAATAAAGGAGATGAAAACATTAGGTTTTCTTGCGACTACTGAACTTTATCTGCTTTCTTTCATACTACTTTTTACACAAGTCAGATGAAGCTGGGCAGAATGCGTTTTGTTCATTTTCTAGGGAAAAAGATAAAATAACTGAAAGTCTCTAAAAATTTAAACCAGCAAATCCTTGCAAAAATGAAATTATCCTAATTCAGGAAAAAAAGGCTTTCACCATAGTGCCCTTTTTTCTGAAAGCAATAACATTTACCAGATTGGTATTTGGGGCTGTTGTTTATCATTAAAAACAAAATAAGGTTTATAAAGGATATTTGGCAAAGATGTTACCCGTAAAAAAAATCTAATCACTTTAGATATTTTTAGTATAATGAGATCCATGCTTCTTTCAAAAAGATCTTTGGACTCCCAATGGGGAGAGTGTTTACAGCTCTGAACATTCAAGATTTTAACTTAATTATTTGCAGGCAATGTAGTCTGCCTACTTATATAACAGAACAACAGTTGTGTAATCACCACTGTTAAGTGAAAAGTCACATGATTTGAGTTTTGTTTAAACTCAGCTGGTTCTTGTTTCTTAATGGGTTCCCATTCTCTTGTATGCAACCTCAAGGAGAATGAATTTGATAATTTGAAACAGCATTTCATCTTTGTCTTTTCATGCTTTATAACTTTGTTATGGCTTTCAAAACCTCCCAAACTGCCAGGGAAATAACTTCCAGTATTAGTTATCCAGACTAATTACACACTTCTGCATGGAACTGGTCTGGCGTTAATGGTTCAACAAGAGTTTTCCTAGTGAGCATGTTTGCCCTTACGCATGAACAGCTTCCCACAGATCAGTTTGCAGACTTCAGCTTTTAATGGGCCACAGAGACTTGGAGTGCTCTCAAGAACATGGTGGATGTAACACAGAGGACTGGAAGGATGGAGGATCAGAGGCAGCAGTCACAAGCAAACATATTTATATGTGTGTGTGTGACAAAATAGATTTCCTGGAGAAAAAAAATCTGAATTGTGTTCCTTAGGAATTGGGAATAAAATACTTCCCACACTATGATCAGAGAATTTGAACTGAGCACATGCTTAAGCATTTAGACCCTGCAGAATTTTAGTGCCCATATTCTGTGCCATACCAGTTCCTATATTCTGTAAGTTGTTCTTTCAAACTGCAGGTCTTCTGGAAGTAAAATAACAGGAAAAAACCATCTAATTTGTCCTAGATAAGAAATGGAATAGAATAACATAACTAGACTTCCTGTAGTGTTCCATTTGATGACTCTTTGTAGCTGTAGTAAAAGCCATTGTTTGGAAGATAAATTGCGAGTAGCAGTAAACACAAAAAGGTGAATGAAATACATGATTTCTGGCTAATTTGTTGGAAGGGGGAAAACACAAGAGATTTTGGTGTTTGGAATTCATGAGTATTTCCATTATCCACCCTGTGTCTCCTTTTTTCTTTCTCTCCTAGGTCTAAGATTCTCTTCTTCCTTTCCTGTTTCTTCATCATCCTCTTTTTTACTACTTCCACTGTACTCCCCATGGCCTGGAAGAGCTCCCTTGCCCCACACCCAAACTCCACTGTTCAAATGCCGGCAAGTCCTCCTGTTTTTTCTGCTCAGTCTTGTACTTTTAGAGGCCTTTCTGGCAGATGTGTTAGAACGTATTTAAGATTTGTTTTCTCTTCATGATATGCTAATCTATATGAGGAGAGATAAATATGTACAGAAAACTGTCTTAATATGACTGTGGCACTACAGTAGTTGCCCTGGGATGTCTGCTGATAGTAAATGAGAGTAGAGGCAACCAATTAGTACAAGCTATGTCTCCTGTAAGATATGATTTCCCATTTGAAGAGTTTGAAACTCCTGAGCTTGTCTCTCTTTCTAGAGACAGGTTTAGTCTGGGAAGGCTAAGTGGCATGGTTTCTCAGCATGGTAGAAGTAACCTATATCCCACAAACAGATGCTTCCCTTCGCTACAAGACTAGAACTGCAAATATTTTCCAGAGTTATTCTTCTGTTCTCCATGTGGCTGTTACATTTTGTTGACAGATGACAATAGCTATATGCATGAGCAAGATGCCTATTCTTTAACCTCTGCTATAAGCTGGTTTTGATTTTCCTTAATATAAAGCAAGCAGAGGACAATGGATCATATTGTTCGTGATTAAATTTTCTGAGCAAATGGCTTAAAGTCCCCTGTGCACTATTTTAGCCAGGGTTACTTCACTATAACCACAAGAGAAAGCTGAATCACAGGTAGTGTCTGAATCCAGCTGCTGATGGGAAAGGCATTTTTCCCCTCTTCCCAAGTCTTTTCCTGTAGCATAGTGTCCACTGGGATGGCTGTGGAGGCAGTATTACATTGCAAGGACGTGTGTCTCATTCTCTGACAGTCTTCGATGACTTCATAATTTATAGCATAAAAAAGTGAAAATCATACATTGCAGTTCCTCCTCCTGGAGTGGGCAAGGCAACACAGCTGCTGCCCTGGGAGGCAGGACATCATCTCTGATTTCAGAAGCCATTTTGAAAAGAAAGAGAGGATTAGTGAGTATTGTTTGTATGGAAAGAAGCAGAGTCACTATCAAAATGAGGAAAAGCAATCTATAAGTGCAAAAATGCTAAACACAAGTTGCTCTTTGGGGGGTGTGTGTGTTTGAGAGAGACTTTACCCCTCTATTCTTTGTTTCTAATGTCTGAGGAATGGTATTTAATGGAATGGGACAGACGGGGTCAAGCTGAGACATGGATTTAATTCCTTACCTCTATAAACAAGAACACATTTCTTGCTGAACTGTGCATGATGAGAGGGAAGAGATGGGGACAGGAATTTAAGCATTACACTCTGTTTACAAAGAAAGGAAGGAAAATATTCACAAAGGTGGTACTACTTGCAGGCACTTCTGTCTTTGCCTGGGCAGTAATGTAACTAATGTATATTTTCACTATTACACTTTGCACATTGCATATGCACACCACACAGAAACAGCACAGAGAGAATTATCCACGGATCTAACTACTTCCCCTTGGATGTAGCCAAACTGCCAGTCACAAGGCAGATGCTGTAAAATACAGTAGCACATGCAAAAGCGTGATGTGATGGGGAGCTGCTCTGGAGGCACAGGATTAGAGAAGTGGCGGAAAGAGCAGCGTGTGGTTTAAGGCAGTGGTGACAAGGGGTGGCATTTGGACACTTACAAAGCTGGTACTCAGAAGAGATTTCAGATTTGGTATACCAATTGCTCTTGGCAAACAGATTGATGCCTCTAGAAATAAAAGGGCAAATAATCAGTAACCTCAGACTCAAGAGAAGCCAAAAATTTGGTGTTTGAATGTTTGTGGACCTGTTGGATCCTCTTGTTTCATTAGCCTTGACTTTTGTGGTTCCCCATAGCATTAACAGCCCGGGGGGACTGAAGATGCTGCAGTACTTTGGTGCACCTGGGGTTGTATTATTTACCATCATCCAGATCTACAATCTTTTGTTATAGGACAGCTTATATTCTGTCATGTATTTTCATGCATAGATCTGTGCTAAATATTCCAGTACATCATACACAGATAATGGGGAGCAAATGTAAGCAAACTCTTTTAATTATGTGACAGGACCAGTGCCTTAAGTTATACTTGGTGACTGAGAAACAAGGTGTTCAGATTTGATCAGTTCAGGTATGTGCCCTATATCTTAATCACACTCTTGACACCTGTTTTTATCATACTTGGAGGCATGGAAAATATCTGTATTTTTTCATGTTGAATAGCCTGTACTGATAGTCATTCTGCACCAAGGTAATTTTCTTCTTTTTAGCCCTCGACTAACCTCTGAATACAGACTCATTTGATATCACACTTTAGGAAGTTAGAAGGGCTCCCTGACAACTGTGGAGTTTGAGCCACCTCGGGATTTCTTCAGTGCAGGGAGCTTTCAATTATAGAGCTTGCTTGGCTGCTCTGTTGTCTCCAGATATATTCCAGCTGCTTCCCACTTCTCAGCTGATGCAGGCTCTTAATATTTTCATAGTTAGGTAAAAGAAGCCAGCAAATCCTTATGCCTTTTGCCTCCTCTTTCCTCACACACAACTGACAGGAAAATAAGCACTAATATATCATCTTTAAAATAAGAGCAGGACGTGGTTTCCCTATGAAGTAGTGGAAACACTGACATCATGTTTGGAACAGCTTTTTTCCCCTTTCCCCTTCTAATTGCACTGAGTTTTTAAAGCCAGGGAATAAAATCTTCCCCTCTGAGGTGGGAGAAGATTCCTCATAGGCTGCTGTTTGTCTGGGCTTGGTATGACTCACGCTGCTCCTTTTGCAGTTCATTGACAAACTGCTAGAACCAGGAGCTGGGAACTTAGGCGGCAAAAGGAGAAAGCAAGGAGTGCAAGTCAACTGGTGAAAGAAAACGAGGAGGAAACATTATTTATGGGAAGTTCAGTGCCTGGTTCCTTATTTCTGTATTCTTTTTCTTTCCACTTTAAAGGAAATGGCTCCTATAGCAAGAATGACACTCATCAGATGTTGCCAGTGATGTGGGTTTGCCAGTTACTTATTATGTTAACCTTTTATCACAGTATGGTGCAAGTGCACTGTTCCAGATAAGACCACAGATGTGAAGGCAGAGGAAGGAAACAGCAGGGGGTGGAAAAAAACATCATTTATGGTCAAGCATTGGTCCTCTGTGTCTGCAATGAGAAGCAGCTCTTTGATAGCTGTTTAAGCTGACCTGAAATAGTGTTGAGAGGCTTGTCCTCTGTAGCACTGTGTCCACACAACAACATGTGCTGACTTTCATAGGGTTTTGGAGTTCTGTATCTTGACAAAGCAGAGGAAACTCCAGGTGCAGTGACAAGCCAGGTATAACACTATGTCAGGTCTCTCTGCTAAATATTTTTCTTGCTGAAACACAGTCTGGTTGTGATGGCACCTGCTTCCCAGCTCTGCAGAGCTCCTCGCAGATCCTCAAAGGGTCCCTAACTCTTCACTGGGGAGAATTTAGGCTTGTGCTAACAGATGCAAGGGAAGGACAGAAACAGAGGAGGAGACTGCAAGTAATGTAAGGAAGTGATCTTTCTAGTTTCCCTTCTTTCCTCTCTCTCCCTCTCTGCCTCCACTTGATACAAAATGGCAGTGAAACATAGGAAAGAACAGATAAATGGATCAAGGTATGATGTCTGATCATTCTGTCTATGAGGGAAGCCCAAAAGTCACAAAAGGAATCTGAGCTCAGCAAAGAAAATAGGACACTGTTCTCTTCAGGAGAAAACTTTAAATCCAGCTGATTTTGCTTTGGGACTGTGTTGCCTGTTCTGAAATTCTTGCGCTTGCAAGTAATACTTGAATTTTCACTGTTCTGAAATACTTGCAGACAGCAAGTTTTAGACTCAGCAGTAACAAGACTAAGCCTAAGATGGCTAGTGCTAGAGATTTGATGTTACACTATCCCAGGCAAATCAATCCAACAAAATCTTCCAGCAGTGGCTAGAAGCTGTTCTGCAAGAAGAGCTGGCTGCTAACTGATAGTTCATTAACACACCTGAAATAGTCTAAGTACCATGTACTATTGTTACATCTGTACTGCTAAATAAAGGAGGTCCAGGAAATAAGGGAGGGCAATCAAGCAAGGACTCTTGGTTGTCCATGTTGCTTTGTTAAAATCTCTTTTGGACTCTGTTTTGGACCACTTCAGCAAGCTCTAATATAAGGCTGCTTTACAGAGGGCTGGCTGTAGGCAGTGTGGAGTATGAGCCAGTAAGCAAAATCTGATGTTAGAACTGGATATTTGTTCCTGGTCCTCTCTATTCAGCAGTATAAATACAGTCTCTGAAGTAACTTAAAATCCATTGGCATATAGGTTGACACAGGCTTTTTTACAGTTTTCTTGATGTCAACCCCACTTCCTAGATGTATACCCTGCAAGGTACAGGAGAAGACAAGACTGAGTCCCTTTTAATCCAAGCTGGCAGTCCTTATTGCTACTCATATCATGTAATATCTTAGGACCATCAGAATAACTCCATGTGATAAAAGTTTGGACACATTTTCAAGGCAGAGTTGGACTGCTCTGCATTTAAACAGAGGCATCCCAAGAGTAGTGGTCTGCTCTCCAAAGAAACTACAGTTACTCAGGAACCTTTGTGCTTATTTTTATAACTATCATCTCAGACATCTATGGGTGTAACAACTCGAAGTTTGAAGTTCAGAGTTTGCCACCTCTTAGATGTGCCGTTGCTACAGGATATGGGAGAAGTTCTCTAAAGTGGATCAGGGAAGTGATCAGACTTTAAATAAAAGCTATTAAAATGCTCTTAACCCAGATAATTTCATTGATTTGCTTTAGAGCACACATGACTGCCATAACCCATTACTGCAACAACTGGGAGGAGGAGGAATATGCACTGCTAGGGGGTCTAAGAGGGTCATAACCTCTTAAAACATTGTTAATGCTGTAGAAGATGAATGTATGTACCTTGAACATTTGTGCAAAGAAGGCACAAAATGTTTCTTTTGGTGCTTTAGCCTTACTAAGTGACTTACACCATAATCAGAAAGGAGTAGAGTATGTAAGGGCAGTGCCATGATTGTAGTTAAATATCCTACAGAAAAACACCCTTCGTAAACTTTTCTCAGCATGAGGTAGTCCCATTAGTGTTACTTTATAGCATAGATATTACACACGTCAGAATCATGCACAGAACCAATCCCTTTGTTTTAGACAAAACAGCTAGGAGACGTGTAAGCAGTACACAGTTTTAATCCCCATTTCCAATATATCCAAAGTTCGGGGTTGTTTTTCTCTGGAAAATTGGAAATTACAATGTTACTTTGACAGTGCCATAGGAAAGTCTAAAGTGAGGGACTGTAAATAGAGTTTGAGCTGACATTTCAGCTTGGAAGTTAGGGGAAGGAATGAAGTGAAGGAGCCAGCATGAATACTCACTTGAATCTTGAGGGAAAACTTAACATTTAAGAGACTCTTTTTTCTACTGATAGTGTAATTTGTAAAGCCACATCTGAAGGCCATTTGTTTTTGTACTCAAGATAGCAATTCAAAACACGGTCTTATTTAACACAAAACTACTTGCCATCCTCTTTTCTCACACCATCTCTCCATTCCCTCCTTGTCTTTGAATATCCTGCAGTAACTCCTGAATACAGGTTGGAAATGAACCTATTTACTAGCCTAGAAAGATGAAAAGATTCGGTAACAAAGCTTGATGTGCCAAACTTGGTGTCTGCAGTTGGGAGCATTCTTCATCGCTCTTTTTGTGTGCTAGCCTGGAGTTTTTAATGAAATCTGATATAGTGGTCACTCACATCAGCCCTGTTGTGCTAGGCAGTATCGCATATCCAGAAGCAGCATGGGCACTTGCTCTGCTTTTTAGGGCAGCATTCTGAATAGCCTCTGCAGAAAATGTTTTTTATAAGAACCTGTAAAGCAAAGCACTCTGAGGTGAATGAGACACAGGATGCATGTCTGAGAAAATTCACTAGGACTGGAAAGTGGGAGATTTGCCTACGGATCTTTTCCTTTGCATTCCCTTTCACTGTAGTATTATAAACAATCATTAATATTTTTAGGCTTGTGATAGTTCTGCGAGATATTATTTTCAGTTTGTGCATGAGGTCTTGGATGATCCATCTGTCTAGAGGGGTACTGTTTTATGCTGGGAAACATTTGGTCAAGCCAGGCTAGCAAAGGAGTGCCTTTGTGAAGTTAGTAAAGCTGGCAGCCAAACAAAAGGCAATGTTTCATCATGTGTCTTTAGAAAATCACCCTGCTTTTCTGCTAGTTGTGCTCTTGCAGCTTTGCATTCCAGAGCACTGCGTGTGAGCCCTGCTTAGTGCTCCCTCTGGGTTGCTTCAGATTGCTATGACAAACTGTGTGCTCTTGCTTGTTTACTACATTCTTGTTCAGTTGTTTTCTTTTAATTCCTGTTATAATAAGCCCATTTTCAATGGAAAGTGATATTTTTATGGTCAAAGCTTTATAAGCCTCTTCTGCTCCTGCAGTCATGAAGCCAGTATAATTTCAGTTGTATGATGTGGCAGCTGGGAGATTCAACTGCAGCATGAACAGACAAATGTAATTAACCTAGCTGTAATCCAATTAGTTAATGGTATCCAAGCTAAGAAGCTGTAACAGCGACAGCCATAACATCCTACCTGGTACCCCAGATATATATTCCACGACCAAAATCTGTTTCACTGTGAGTTTTATTTACAGTATGTCTGTGCTGTTTTCACACTTGGTAGACATACCCCTCAGAACAGCCTATGCTTCTTTTCAGAGCAGCATCTTGACCAGCCTCTGAAGACTATGTTTATTTTGCTCTACATGGCAACATCTTCAACAAGTCCTAAAGGATCCATTACCTGCTTAAACAATGACTAAAATACTGTGCTCACTAGCTCTATTCCAACCTGTCCATTCCAAGCTTGTCTGTCAAAACTGTAAAGGAAGTGCGTGATTTGTGTCTGGCTATAGGATATTCAGATCATGTATTCTGCTGCCAGTTTTCCCTTTCTATTGGTGAATGCAAATACAAGAAACTTTCAAGCAAAGTTCTGGATCCAAGGAAAAGGCAATGTAAAAAATTCTATTGACATGAGTGAAGCCAGGATTTCAAGTATTTTCACCTCATTTCCATTAATTAAACCCAGGTAGTATGTCAAGAGCTCCCTGAAGTCAGAGGAGCTGTGCTCATTTATGCTTGAGAGCAACCGATTCACATTTTCTGCTAGTTAAAACCCTCTATAAAGTTTATGTGGAGATATTTCCCTACAGTTTTTTTTTCCCTCTAGGCTGTCTCCTTCTCATGGCATTTCTTATCCAATACTTTATCAACAAATTTTCTCTTTTGACTTTTTTCCCAGAAAGTTCAAAGCAGCCTTCATTCCCAAGCCTTCATTGCAGTTACCATAACTTCTGGCCTTGCAAGACAAGGTTTTTTATCCTTCACAATACATTTGACATTTTTTATCAATGAAAGTGAGGATAGGCTCAATGTGTTAATGGGGCTTCTAAAAAATGCTGTGACATAATTCCATATCTGAATGTTTTTGGCATACATACCTTTATTTTGGGTGATTCTAGACTCTAAGATAACAAACAGATCTTTCTCAGGATGTTATTATGCAATGGACTGATATGCTCCACAGTGGCTTCCTCTTGAATTTTAATGATGTGCTGTTTTAAGTCTTTCAGTATCAGAGAGTTCAGTGCTGTCCTAGCAGCTCATCTATCACAGATCTGTGAATTCAATGAGGTGTTTGATCTTCTAGCTTATTTCAGCAAATAAAAATGTTACTGCATCTTTCATGAAATGGAAACATACTGAGCACTCTCAGCCCCGTGCATAGTAATTTCACTCCTGCCTTAAATATCCCAGTTTAAAGTAAAACATGTTCCACCTGGGGATTTTTTTGGAGGTGGGTGAGTGGGTTTATTTTTTTACACTCCTGGGACATGTTTCTGCCATCCTGGAAATAAGTTGTTTTCCCTGAGTCCAGAAGATTGTCTTGGTAAAGTCTTTTAGAATACCAGGGAGATTAGCATCGCCTGGGAACAAGGCTGATATAAAATAAACAAGACATTAACACGTCTCTGGAATCTGAGCTGTTATTCCCATTACAGAAGAGGATGTCTGTATTGACCAGACAGACATTGCAAAGTTTTAGTTTAATACTAAATGGGAATGATGCTTTTATGTTTGAAATCAACAACTGTTGGCTTTGGCAGACCTCTGTGGGATGTTGTACCTGGAATGTGCATGTACAGAGCGAGACATTCAGCTGTAAAATGGTTGCACCTGTGTTCTTCTGGAAGAAGTGCTGTAGGCTAGATGGCCTACAAGCCACCATAAAAATGATAATGACTTTGACTTTTGAAGTCAAACAGACCCCTCAGGATTCTCCCACTGTTGCCCACTTTAGAAAAGACAAACCATAAAAAGTAAAAAAAAATCTACAGCATACTGGAAACTCAGCAGATGTATCTGCACTGCACAGTGTATTACAAAGTACCAGCAATTAGGCTGGCTCTGATCAAGCTTGCTCAGAACCAGCAGCAGGTTGGCCAAGGCTTTCTTCCCAGCCCGTTACCCCAGTCCCATACAGCAACCCAGCTCCCAGTACCTGACCCACTTGAGTCAGTGCCACGTATGTGAACTTAAAACCCTAGGCTAAGAGAATAGAGTTGAGCTCTCACAGCACAAAAAGAGATTGTAGGGGGTTGTCAGGGATAAATTAATACAACTTTTGTATTCAAAAAGATGCAGGCACCTGAAGAAGGTGTCTGTCCTTTGAAATCATGTTCTCCACACTTCTGGAAAAAAAAAAAAAAAAAGAAAAAAAAGAAAAAAACAAACCAAACAAAAAAAACCCAGCTGCTTATTTAAGCTGACCAAGTGGGAAAACTTGGAAGTTTGGCCTATAGAAAGCAGAAACCTAGTTGGATTGTTTCTGCACGAGAGAAAACTGAATACATACTAAGGGGTCATGAGAACACCTGCTTCATTTGTGACCTGACTTGCCCTCTGCAAATTACAGGATGTTTTGAAGTGCCATAAATATAAGAAGTATGTGACAAAAAAAGTCCTGTCTGTAAAATAATGCCAGTCCTGGATGCTGGCTAATTAAAAAGGGATATGTAAATTCTCAGGCATCTGCCAGAGAGCTATGACTCTGTTTATTTAATGATGTACTCTACTGGGAATTTCTGAGGATCTTGAACAACATTTTTTAAATTAAAAAGTACTTTTTGGAAACTTCAACCTTGCACATCTCACCACAGCTGACCATGGTATGTGTATTCTTTCATATGAAAATAAGTATCTTTCCAGAATCCAAAAGATTAACAACCTGAAATCCAGTTGTATCAGCAGTGAATCTCATTCTGCTCATTTGCCCTGGGGAGACATGAAAAGCTAATGAACTTAGCCTGGAGATTACAGACTTCTCTGTATCATGCTTATAGCCATAGTATCCAAGTATATTAACCAACCTGACTAACATCTGTTGTGTGGTGTTCTCTCATCTTTTTGTCTTTTCTTTCCAAAGTAAATTTTCACAATTTTCAGAGAACAAACCCCAAATCGTAGTCCTTATAGTAGATTTTGCTTTAAATAACTGTTTTGTAAAACGAAAGCACAGTAACAGCAAAACAGAACAGCAATAGCCGAAGTGCAGCTCCTCTTCTCTATCTTTTCCTCTTAAATATTTACTTCCTCTTCTGGTTCATGCATAGAGCAGCAAAACTTACTTAAAACATTCTTCCTCAAGAGTTGGGGTTTGCGGCATGCAGAAGTGCCCCAGGTCATGAAGAGCTCTGTACAGGACAGGATGGCAGAGGCAGGCTCTGCACTGCTCTGGACACTGCAGGATGAGGCTTGCAACGATGAGTGACTCGAGAAAAGAAAGCATGAAGCACTACTGAGTCAACCCAGTAAAGGCGAACATAAACTTCTCCTATCTTTACAAAGGATATTATGAAGACAAAGTGTTTTTCATCACAGAGGACGTGCTGTGAACATGGTGAAGGAAGAATAGTTGGAAACAGACAGGAAAAGATATGAAAAGGAAGATTAAAAAGACTTCTCATAACACACTAAAGCAGAATCGGAGTTATCCATGTTAGCTCTGTGTCACGTCTCTGATTCACATACTTGGCTAATACCTGACTTGCCACACAAACCTGGGTATTTGCATGCATAGATTAAGGGAAGACAAGTATATTTCCTGTTCTTATTGTTTTCCCCTAATGATGCACAATCCCCTGAACTCTTCTAAATTTGCAAGAAAAATCTGGGCAGTGCTTCTGTCAGTGTCAGTTGGCCCGTGCAGGGCTGCAGCTCTGCTCTGGTTGGTATGGCTTACCCTTGCTCCTTTTCTGCATGCAGACTGACAAGCATTGCCATCTCAATTGTTAATATTCCAAATCAGCAAAATACCTTAGAAAATCCTCCACGACACACATGTACAGACACATTCCTCTGTTGTTTTTCTAACTAAACTAACTAATCAGGTCCCATAAAAGTAACAGAAGATGTCTTCCAAAATGCACTGGATTTCAACTGTGTTTTTAAATTGGAAAAAGATAGAGTGGGTGAAGGGTTTCAACACATGTCCATTACTGTGCTAATCATGAGAGTGTGATGTTTACAGCTTCAGTAGAAACTGGAGTCTGCTAGAAAACAGGTCTCCACAAGGAATTTCAAACACCCCCCAAACCAGGCCAGTTCATGGTTACTGTTAATGATCATTTTTCTTCCTCCTCTTACTCCCATTCGATTTACACTTGGAATAATTCTGAGTATATAGATGTTAATCCTCACTTTTTACTCAACAAGCTACCTGGAAAATATGATCCAGCTAGCATAAAGATTCTTAAGAAGCCAGCAACATTCAAATGACTTTCCCCAACAAAAAAGGAAAATGCAACTCTTTGTTCACCGTAAAATCAATTTCCAGCTCATTTTCATTTTCCTTCGATAGTTTCACAGTGGTCTTCTGTCAAGCTTATAATTAAAAAAAATATTGTTTGTAATGCTGACAATTTAGCTGACTAAAGTGGTTTTCTAATTAAAATAGTCTTCTGTAATGTCACCTTTCAGCAATAATTAGATCACAAAGCATCAGAGGTTAATACTTCCAGAGGAAATGTCTTACTTGATCACAGCGATGATCACATAGCTCAGAAACCCACATCTCGCAGTCACTAGGATCATATGCTTCAGAGGATTAAGCAAGAAATCTTGTGGTAGACAGTAATGGAACAATGTGACCACAGAGGGAATGTAATACTTGTCCAACATCACCCTGATGTAGGAAGACTTACATCAATTTTCAGAAAATATATATTATTCCTACTAATTTAACTGCATTCTCTCATTAGAGAATACCCAAAATCATCCAGGTTTTTGGATCCTCTAAGATCTTATACTCGATGACATAAGTGGCAGGGGGTTCTATAGGTTAATTATACATTGTATGGCAATATGCCCTTTTATTGAATTAACACTGCTGCACTAAACTGATAATGGATATTAAAGCCTCTGTGTCAGTATCATAAGGTGGTGACAATTAGCTCTTTGATCTTGTGTCAGGCAATGAAAAAAAATACATGGTCAACACAGCAAATAGGAGACAGTAAATGTATGCCTGCAGGCATAAGTTTAATGTAAACAGCACATGCACATGAACTACAACAACCAACAATCTTTAAACATCTTAGGCTGACTGGGAGTACATTGATTATTGCCAACCAAATTATAAGACATAGGAAGTGCCCTATAGTGAGAAGCAGAACAGCAACAAAAAAAAAGATAAAATAACATTAAGATAGATGATTACTATACAAAGAAGACACAAAGTTGGCAGATATGAAGATAACTAAACCCTTTTCCCCCAGCTGCTCTTTTCCCAATTTTCAGAATATTCACTAGATCACACAAGGGTGCTACGAACCCAGCAAGGTATAGTCCTCACAGCCCAGAAAACAGCCCGCCAGAATGAAACAAAAGACCTCCAGGTATTCTAAGGTGACTTTATACAATGCAGTCCTTACACCTTTTGCACCACAGAGAACTCATGGGGAAGTGGAAGAGATTCAACCAACCAACCAAGAACTCAAGCTGTCTATTTCTATAATTCTGTGGCCTTTATACTGTTATTAAAGCACCCCCAAGTCTCAGAGCAAGTGGGACAATTCATAGCACTGGCATTTTAGCAGGACATGATGGAAAATCCTCTCCGAGGTATGGCAGGTGTCACTGGTGTAAGGAGCTGCTGTCTCCCAGCTGCAGCTCTCCCCACCAAACACTGCCTTTCTTTGCTAACTTCAAAGCACCAGAACACAGCATCTCCTACAGACTAAAACACTTGGAGAGGCCCATGAATGCTTTTTGGCAGCAAATAAAAAAGGTTATGTTTCTCTGACAGTAGGAAAACACCTAAGAAGTCAGACAAAATGACGACTCTTAGTAAGAAAGCTCAAATCACCTGCTTACAGTACCCCCATGTACCTTAGATGTCGTATTTACCCCTCTGCCAGTCACCCAGTCAACCATGCATAGTTCCTACCTCGTAAACTCCTCATGAAGGTTGTTCACTTCTGATGAATAGTACTTAATTTGAAAATGCAACATTTACGGAGGCCCAACTGTATATGCAGAAATTTTAAATGGGGGAAAACAAGTTTACACTAGTTGCAATTCTGCTAAGGCAGAACAACAGCCACCACCCCACAACCCAAGAAACCCAAAATTAAGTATGTTTTTTAAATTCTTCAAAAAAGCAAAGATTTCATGTTTTTAAATTTAAAGTGCATGGAAAAAAGATTAGATGATTAACATGCTTTATGATACTCTAATCATTAGATTAATCAAGCAATAGTCCATCTGGCAAACAAATTTTTGTTAAAAGCCCTGCAGCATGCTGTGAATGACAGCAAGTCCCAGGTACACTGCCTGTTGCTGGGGGCAGGGGGATATGGAAGGGAGAGGGGGATGCTTCTTGTTACCAGGCTCAAACACAACTTCAAAAAACCCCACCCAGTAGATCGACTTCCGATTGATACATGCGAATGAGAAAAGGTAAGATAAATAAGGTGAAAGTGCTGACGAGGACTCCAGAAGGCACACATGAACACAGAAAGCTAACAAATTCCAGGAAGTGGAGTTGTAAGAATTGTTATTTGTTAATGCCAGAAGGTGAACGCTAGGTCTGACTTTCTATGTAACACAGATAATAAAATGTTACCCAGCTACAATGAGACTGTGACCAACGCATCCTTATCTGCCTAAGCCTCATCTTCCAGACTAACAGCCTGCTGGTGTATTAAAAGCTGGAGAAAATGACTCTTTTTCACACCTTTCTAAGGTCTTCTGTAACACGGCATCACACAGTATATATGTGCCTATTAATGATTCATTCTTCTAAATAATATGCAGCCAAAACTCTAATAATTAGAGCTTTGATGTCTTCTTCAATGACAGCTCCTAGAAGACAGGTTATAAGTACCCTAGGCTGATGGTTAGACACCACTGGTAAGGTCTGCATCAGTAAGATAATGACTTACCTGCTCACTGCTGGCAAAAAAAGAGCAGTGAGCAACATCCATCATGAAAGAGGAACTCTTCTCAAAGCACCTGCTGAATGTAAGGTAAAGAAAAGTATCCTGTTGTGAGACAGACCTTTACAACACTCATCAAATTGCTTCCCTTTTTGGTGTTCCTCAGGGCAGGGCTTGGCCAATTTCGTTTAAAAACAGGTCCTTCACAGATTAAACACAGACAAAACGGTGCAACTAAACTGGTTGAAGGTGCCACAGAACTGTTGATTTTCCACATTTTAAGACAGATCAAGAAAAGGACAAAGCTATCACAGAAAGAGCACCTGCAAATCACTTAGTCACTTAAGGTAAAGTAGTCTATGATGTGATGAAAAGGTGAGAGAAAGCCAACCACCAAAACCTTACCCATAGCAGCTATCTTTACCATCTATTCTAGCAGACTGACACCAACACACTGTGGGGTGAAAGCAAACTGTCCTAAAGGCCTTTGAAGAACTCCACCATTTACAAAAATCATCTAGATATTTGGATACTTATCAGAAAGAAAGGCAAAGCACCACTGAAGCAATCAAGACCCATCTCTGTGAGGTCCTTCAAGGGGGTCAACAATTTCCTTGCAAAATGCTGTATTTTAATCTCACAGAAGTGATATTATCAGTTGGCCTATGGCTGTTGTCAACTGCAGTACATTAACAAAATACTGTTAGTGCCTATGCTGTACTGTACCCATGTCTGCAACCAGATTATTAGAGATCCAGGAGCAACTTGCCTGCCTTAGCCGATTTCCATAAAAACTCAGTGGCCAAACCCAACCCCTCCACCCAAAACTCCCTTTGATGAAACAGCAGGTATTCCTGCTAGTTTTACTTATAATACAAAAAAAGAGGTTAACCATTACACAATGAAATACTTTCCATTTTCTCTTTGAAAAAAAAACCCAAAACCAAACAGGAAATCTGTTCTGGATCAGAAGCAGTGACAGAAACAGCAATCTGTGCCCAGGCCACCTGATTTCATGGATCAGGCTGAAATTACCTAGCAACCTACTCTGCCTCAGACAAACAGCACATGTTTAAGGAGGGCTACTGGTCTATTGCTTATAAGTGCTCTTGCATTTAGACATGATATAGTCAGCCAATTAGCCATTAAATTAAGTCTATTTCCTAAGAAATATTTATTCCATTAAAGGCCATATTTAAACATTCACAGTCACATTCAAATACTTTACGTTCAAATTCTTAAGGAATTAACAAAATAGGCAGACGTGGTACTTACTTTTTATTGGCTTCCTAATGAATTTTGAATGGGCCAACCAGTGCTAAAAAAAGAAAATCCACATTTAAAAGCAGTTCCATTTCAAGATTTTGTTGACACAATAAACTAATTACAGTAAAACCTAACAGATAAAAATCTCTTAGAAGGAAATATTGCCATATTTATTTGCTAAACTTCTACACATTTGTGAAAGTATTTATTTGCACATTTACCAACTTACCTTCTTTCATGGGGGAAAGTTTGACTAAAAAATGCATCAGTACCGCCAGGGAAGTTTCACTCTTCCAGAGAGGAAACCTCAAAATCCAAAGCCACAAAGCAGTGGTGTGTAAGGAAAATACCCTTTTGTCTCTTGGTTTAATTGTTGCCCAAGTGCCCCTGAGGACAGCAGGCCAAACCCCTGGGTTTCAGTCTCCTTTCAACTCCCCTGTTTGATGGACACCCTCCAGAACCTGTACTGTCCTGCCTTCCTTTGCTCCATAGCCAAGTTTTTTCAAGATAAGGATGAAGACTTAACCCCCACTAAAAGCATTTTGGAAACACTGATGCATACCCCCTCCCCTTTTTAAACTAACGGCAAAAGATCTTGAATAGATGCAACTCTGATGACAAAAAAGTATGCTTCCCAGAAAAGTTCATGCAGTCTCTCATCAATGCAACCTACATCCACAGAAGAGTAGCAATAAACACTCTCTGGTGTAAATTTAGCTTAAATCTTTGACTGTCTCTGCGCAACATCCTACACAAGGCTGCAATCTGATTTGAAGCAACCCCATGTAAATGCTCCTGTCATACAAGGTAATAAACCAGTATTTGGACTTCCTTGAAATAAAGGGGTTTCTATCTTTATGTATATATTTATTTCAAAATAATAAACTAGGTACTATGGAACAAAAACTTAGGAGAAAAGAACTCTTCCTTCCTCCCTGTTGAAGCATTCATGCTTTCAGAAAAAGGATGATGTCTGAATGACTACTGATCATTCCACTAACACCATGCCACCATGGCTAAATAAATGTGAAAAATAAAATTTTGCCTTGGCTTAGGACATACTTAGTAAATAAATACCAGCATTACTATCCAACAAATAATTTATCACAGGTATAGAAGAGTATAGATCAAAAGTCTGACAACTTACGGCCCTTGAGGTAAATAAATCTCACCAAAAAAAGGAGAGAAAGAAAGAGAAATGGAACAATTATTCTGAAGGTGCTTTTATTTGCATGAGACTTCCTAGAGTCCCTTAGGTGAGGCTGCCAAGGAATCCATCCTTACAATCTGAGAAATCTCTACCAGAGTGGAAATAAAACATTACAGCAGCTCATACAAATACATTCCTTAGAGTTGCAAGTAATTTATTCTGTCTCTACTTTGTTCTCTTATGAAGAATTACACCAGAAACCACAGCAGTTCACAGAAGCTTTGTGACATTTCAAATTTTTGATAAGGAAAAAATATCAACATTGAAACTTGGCTTTTTTTACTGAAATTATACAAGTCTGTTACTTTCACACCTCCAGGGCAGATTAAGGTTTTATGCCTCGAATACCTAACTACAAAAATGTATTTCTCCTCAGTATTTATTTTGGCTAAAGATAAACCACTCACAAATATACTGATTGCGTTAAAAGAAAAGTTTAGCTTCATGTTAAGTAAAACCAAACATGAATAACATCTATACTACAGGAAAAATCCTCCAATAACTTTTAATCTATGGCTCATATTAGTACTATGTTCAGAAATAAGCACCACACAACCTGAACTACAATAATTCCCAGTGAAATAACAGCTAATAGTCCCAATCTTGGAATGTGGTGTTCTAGGTGTATTAAAACTCAAATAACAGCAAGTTTCAAACTGATTATTCTTAAGTGTAAATACTTCAAAGAAGGTTTAAAAATAACTAACAAGACTCTAGGAGCTACTTGCGCAAACCATTAAATGAGACTATAGCCTCGACAGGAAGCTATCATTCACTCTCCGTACCCAAGCAGCCAGAGGCAGACTGCTCCAGGAGATAAACACAGCCAGCATTAAACTCATCTCTCTTCAGAAGCAAGAATGAGTTGCCATTTTACCCCCATCCCACATTGCACATCATGGCTGTGTGTGATGTGGCCACCACACAGATCACAAAATAAAAATACAGAGGTAGGAGGACATGGACTGGCAGTATTATTGGCTCAGAGTTCCGAGGCCTGGCAGTTTTCATGCAGATTTGTGAACCAGCACCAATTTAAAAGTCAGATATTTTGTGCAACTTCTGTGAAAGTCAGGCTGAATTTCAACACTCCTTTGCCTCAGATAATGTCGGAGGGCTTCTTCACACTGGAAATCATACCAGCTTTCCAAATGTCCCTCTGAGGTCAATGAATTTAATGGCATTCTACCTAAGGCCAAAAAAAGGTTTGGGTTTGGCTACACACTGCTTGCTGACTCAAGAAAAGGAAAGTGAAAGCAATGAATTCTGATGTCTCACTAGGAAGCTGAATAAAACCAGAGGGGACTTTTGCTCTTTCAGCACCTATGACTCTAGCTCTGCCTATCTTGTGGTCTGGCTAAACAACTGTACATCATTTCAGGATCCAAACTCATCAGAGAAACTTAACTATGGATCTCACAGTGTAGGACCAAGGCTGACCAAAGTAATTTCAACTATGCAATGCCACATTCCCCATATCCAGTCTGGACTCGGAAGTATCAGTGCAGAACAAGGAGGAGGAAAGGGATTAATTGGTTTAGGACTGTGTTATGACAGGAAGACAGTGTCTAAGCTACTTTGCCCACAGTAAGAGGGAAAAAAAACCCTCAAAGCTGGTCAAACTGCAGGTAATCAAGATTCTATGATTACTTAAGAATAGAACAGAACATAATAGAATAAATAGTTCAGCTGGAAGGGACCTACAATGATGATTTAGTCCAACGGCCTAACCAATTCACATTATCAAGGGCACTGTCCAAACGCCTCTTAAACACTGACAGACATGGGGCATCGACGACCCCTCTAGGAAGCCTGTTCCAGTGTTTGACCACTGTCTCAGTAAAGAAATGCTTCCTAATGTCCAGTCTAAACTTTCCCTGGCACAGCTTTGAACCATTCCCACACGTCCTATCACTGGATACCAGGGAGAAAAGATCAACAGCTCCCTCTCCACATCCCCTCCTCAGGAAGCTGTAGAGAGCAATGAGGTGACTCCTGTAATTCTGTTGGGTAAAATGGAAGTTCAAATGTTGGATTAACTTCCATTTATTCCCATTTAATCTCAGTATAATTTCTTTGCTTTGCCAAATGAATGTTTCCTATGGTATTAACTGACAAAACAGTAATCACTGGTTGGGACTCATGTGTTGAAAACACACACCAGTCAATTTCACATGAAAGAAACACAATTTTTTAAAAAGATTTCTTAAAATACTGGAAGCATATATTTATCTCAGCATGTTCTCCTGTTGATCACTCACTTCACCTAACTGAAGAGGAAAAAAATAAGTACCTCAACACTTTATAAGTGGTAGCAAAGCAGTATTTTCTCAGAATAGCCATGTAGCAACAGAAAGATGTACTTGTGTCAAGATACAGCAGATAAACTATAGCTACTGGAGCAGCCTATGTAAGGACCACAATGACTGCCAAATCAAGACTGAAAGGGGGAGTACCACAGGCTGACACAAACTCATCACACACCTGAGCTTTGCAAATACCACCACCTCTCTACTTGCTTCCTGAAAGAATGAAAAATCCTTCTCTTGATCTACACAGCCCTCAAAGGTGACCTGAAAAGGAAAAAAAATAAATGTGTTTGACCCTTTTTGGTTGGCTTGCTTCGCTAGTTTAAAATGCGTGAAGAACATCTTGAATAGAAAATTTTCCCTTATGCTTATTTATATATTTAACTATCAGTAGGAGAAAGCCATTCTTACTGGAAATTTTATTTGCTCTCAAAAAAATACTGCTTAAATGCTTTCTCAGGCCTTACCTGGAGGTACAGGAGGGAGAACCATGCTAAATGCTCAGGTTCAGAAAAGAAGGTGTGCTAAACAAAAACTGCCACGTTTAAAACCAAAAGTCAATTATCCCTTCAACTGTCTTCTTGCTGTCTGATTTCCTAGGCACCTGAATCCTACCAAGCTGTCTGCCATTACCCATATGGCCTTCTAAAGCAGAGAGGATAAAAACGTATGTAACACATGGGAGGAAGGAATCACCAAAACCAAGTAAAAAAAACCTCTACCCACCAAACCATAGTTTGGGGATTTCTCTAAAGTTAGAACGTAACACAGGAGAAAAAGCCCTTTCCTCTTTTCTTCTGAAAGTCACCTTCTAAATATTATTGTGGTAGTAACAGAAAACCAAACGAGAATTGGGGTCATGTGGAAAACTCAGGGACTACACAAGCATATACTTAGAAACAGTATAAGCTCCCAAGAGTTCACAGCTTGAAACAATAAGATTGTTCTTTACAGTCGTATAAGTTTCTTTGACCCATCCTAGAAAGTTATGTTCCTCTTGAAAGTGTAGATGCAGAGAAAAACTGCTTTTAGATAAATTGCTCAGATGCAACGCAAGACTTAATGAACACCAGGGATGATACTGGTTAGTATTTTCAACAGGAAGCATGGTAATGGGACACAATGCACCTCTGTAACATTACTAATGACTCCAAACTGCAGAGAGACAGAGCTGGGACACAGAAAGGCATTTCTAAACTGGCTGGAGAAATTATTTAAATAAGGATTCTGCAAGATCAACACGGACAACTACAGCACTCCCAAATTACAGGCTGAGCCCCAAGGGAGAGGGGAAGAGAACGCCTGGCTTCCATTGGGCTGCTGTGACAGGAGGAGACTCTCAGAAGGCCACTGAGCTCCTTGGGGCCTGGGGGGGAGGGAGGTCAGTCTGAGGACAAGAAGCCTACCCAAGGGGTGATTGAAGATGAAGCCAGACCATCCGCGGCGGCGCACAATGAGTAGCGACAGATCAAGTAAAGAAGTCAGAGAGACAGCTTTTGCTTTGGTGTGGTGGTTTGACCTTGGCTGGCCACCAGGTGCTCACCAAAGCTGCTCTATCACTCCCCCTCCTCAACTGGACAGGGGGAATAAATATGGCAACAGGCTCATGGGTCAAGATAAGGACAGGGATATCACTCTGCAATTACAGAGCCCATCACAGGCAAAACAGACTCAACTCAGGGAAATTAACTTAACTTATTACCAATCAAATTAGAACAGGATGGTGAGAAATAAGAACAAATCTTAAAATGCCTTCCCCCCACCCCTCCCTTCTTCCTGGGCTCAACTTCATTCCCTTGGGAATTTCTCTACCTCCTCCCCCTGAGCAGCACAGGGGGACAGGGAATGTGGGCTACAGTCAGTTCGTCACATGTTGCCTCTGCTGCTCCTTCCTCCTCACACTCTTCCCCTGCTCCAGTGTGAGGTCCCTCCCATGGCAGACAGTCCTCCACAAACTTCTCCAGTGTGGGGCTCTTCCATGGGCTGCAGTCCTTCAAGCACAGACTGCTCCAGCGTGGGTCTCCCACGGGGTCACAGTTCCTGCCAGAATACCTGCTCCAGTGTGGGTTCCTCTCTTCCATGAGTCCACAGGTCCTGCAAGGAGCCTGCTCCAGCATGGGGTCTGCCATGGGCACAGGTGGATATCTGCTCCACCGTGGACTTCCATGGGCTGCGGGGGAACAGCCTGCCTCACCATGGTCTTCCCCACAGGCTGCAGGGGAATCTCTGCTCCAGTGCCTGGAGCATCTCCTCCCCCTCCTTCACTGACCTTGGTGTCCGCAGGGTTGTTTCTCTTACGTGTTCTCACTCCTCTCTCCGGTGGCTGTTTCTCACTGTCCCAACTTTTTTTCCTTCTTAAAAATGTTATCACAGAGGCATTACCACTATCACTGATTGTCTCGGCCTTGGCCGGCAGCGGGTCCGTCTTAGAGCCGGCTGGTATGGGCTCGCTCTCTCTCGAACACAGGGGAAGCTTCCAGCAGCTTCTTACAGAAGGCACCCCTGTAACCCCCCCGCTACCAAAACCTTGCCACACAAAACCAATACAGGCAGCTACATCCCAAAAGTAAGAAGTAGTGGGACAGTGCAAGCAATGATGTCCAGTGGCAGAAAGACAGATGGAGCTGTGGTAAGAAAGCTCTGGGCTGGGATCATGGGAAGTACAAGGCCATAGATGCTAACTCCAGAGCCCTGAGGGCACCAATAGGCCTTAATGGCCCTTACCAGCCTTATCTGGGATCTCCATCGACATATCCTGTGGCATTCAGGAAAGCCTTGCCTGTCCTAGCCCAAGTCTGCACGGAGCCATCCCAGAAGCATCCTGATACATGACGTGGTTTATCTGCAGTCCAGATAAATTACACATGAAAAATGAAGAGCTATATGAACATCCTTCAAGACCACTATCTTAGGGCACACAACAGGAGGTGGAGGACTGGGAGAAGACAAACTCTATGGAATTCCCGCAGGCTCACCTGCAACATCTCCCACCAATAAACAGTTATTTTGTTCTCAGGGGTTGCCTGGGCCCTTCTTTCCCATCCTCCCCCCCCCCACCTCTTGTGAAGTGGTGCCACCTCTTCTGCACCAGGCCCCAAGCGAGAGGGGAGGAGAGGGCCTGGCTTCCATCGAGCTGCTGCCTTCCCCAGATGGCAAGGGACATCCCCATCAGCTCTCCCGCCTTCCCCAGATGGGAAGGGACACCGACAACCTTGCGGAAGGTGGCCTGTGTCCTGCTACCACCCAGGCCCTTACTTCAGATGATCACTAGCATCAGCCCCTCCACTGACCTCAGGCACGCCAACACTAACAGCTGCCCCGCGGGTGGGATTTGTCCTGCTGAGCACAAGGCCCTGGTCCTCACACCATACAGGAGTTCCCTCCTCCTCTCCACGCCTCGGCCATCTGGATACCATGGGAGGCCGTGGTCACGGGCCTTGCTGAAGTCAGAGTAAATGGCAATCATGGCTCTCCCCTTGTCCCGCTACGACAGTCACCTCCTCAAAGCAAGGCTCATGTTGGTCCCATGGTGAAGTTGCCCTTGGTGAAGCTGTGCTGGCTGTTCCCTGATGTCACAAGTGTCCTTTGTGTGCCTCCAAGTGATCTTCTGGCAGATGTCTGAGAAGGGCAGGAGCTTCTTCCAGGAAACCTGCTGGAAGGCTCCAGTTCAGGAGCTGCCTCCGATTCTTCCAGCAAAACAGGAGAGCTCTTTCCCTGAACGGGTAAGCAAGAGACTGCAAAAGCGGTGAGAAGCTTCGTCCTTCGTACTAGCGAGGAGAGCAAGGGTGCACCTCAGACTATGGATGTTAAAGTACCATAAGCTTGGGTATGACTTTACACCCTGTCAGATCCCTTCTGATCACTCTAAATGTAACTCAGTACTTCAGACTACAGTATAGCATAGATCTGTGTGGGTACCAGTAGCAATTATCACCACAGGCCAGCTTGCAGCAGAATAATCTACAATTATCATCCATTTGTCCTCATTTAGCATGAGCAACGAAGATTCTGGTGTTAGAACTAGTGTGCATGGCTCCATGCTCTGTCTAGGTCACAGCCCAGACCTACCCAGTCTGTGGCAACCCCGAATGTTTCCCATATGCACAGTTAGACTGGAGCTAGTGGATCTGACGCTCATTGGGCCATGGGTTGCTGAGTGGGGATCTCTGCAGAGTCTGATTCACTGTCTGCAGGCAATCTGTGGTTGAGTAACTGTGTCTTGCTGCCGTCTGCCTTTCTGGCTGAAGTTGGTCTGGGAGTCCTTGCAGCATATTCACATGTCCTTTAGGGAAGATCTTCTTTAATATTAAAATAAACAGATGTCTTGGTGGTTTCTGATATCATAAGTATTCTTTCCTGTGAACTAATACCATTATTATTAGTGGGTTCATATCTGTCCAAAGAATTCTTTTATTCTCCTCTCCTTTTTTCATCCCACTTACATGCTGGTCTTCCAGCATCTATTTTACATGTGTAAAGAACATTGCTCTCCCTGTGGTTCTTGTCAATGCATTAAGCTGCTCCTAATGGGATTTCAGGGTCATCATGTGAGTCTGGGATGCGTCTACTTGGGGATATGCTAGTCATATGTCTCTATTAAGAACTCTGTTGACAACTATAGGCTGTTGGATATTCTGAGTGCATTTTTAGGCATGAACACATGCCACCGATGTAAATACAAAGTTAGATTCCAAGTTGCTGTGAAACAGAGGTTGAAACCTCTGTTGAAACCATTCCTTGCAGGCACTCCAGGCAAGAAACTTGCTGGTGGGCAGAGTGTTTCCTGCTGGACAGTTGTTTAAATGGAGGAACAAATTAAGGATGGGGTGAGAACAGAGAGATGAACTAGGAATGGGGTGGGAATGGTTCATGACCATGCTCTCCCTAAACTCACACAATCACAGCTGAAAATCGGATGAGGCTCTATGTTTTTCTACGATTAGAATATTGTTTGAACAAGCCCTTCTAGGAAGCGCCATGGCACAGGTGCTGGACACATGGACAGAATCTTGTCTATTGATTTGGGGTCCTGAAAATCTTGCTGTACCACCAGACCGTAGATTCAGGATACAGCCTGTGTGAATGTAAGTTCCTGGATTTTGGGACTGTTCTTCCTCGCTAAACAAATCATGGGCAGCTTGCTCATCCAGATGCCAAAGGATACAGGCTGGCTACATTCACACAGTACAGCTGGGTTTTCTGTTGTATGCACATGACTCTTAACACATAGTTATTAGTTTTTGCATGCTTTTTCTTTTCAGTTCAAGGTGCTGGAAGTAGTGCAAGTGTGTTGTAGCCCATCAAAATGGTGTTTTGATAGTATAAGCATAAAGATGCTGCATTTCTTGGGATGTGCCATGAACACATACTGGGAATTCCTCAGGGTGCAAAGTCTCCTGGAGCAGCATAAGGTAAGGAAACCAACCTGGTGGACTCTTGCCTACATTACCTAATAAGCCTTGGAACTTGTTTTTCCCAGAATTGAGTCTGGGGGTTGCCCTGAAGACTGCTAGTTGGCACAGAACATGATTGTGCATGGGAGACAGCTAACAAACAGTTGCATCATATTGACTGTAACCACCAGTGCTTGAGCCCCTGAACTTACCCTATTCCATTTAGCAGTATAGCCACAACCAGTGTGACCGCAGGGGAATTTCCTGAGGCTGGAGTTACATTGTGCATTGGGGTACTCTAGGTTTATGAGCTAAAGACAAATGCTGGCTATCTAAATGGCATAGAGCAGTGGCATGCAAAGATATTAGCCCTGAGCTTAGTAAGAGATTGCTAAGCTAGTATATCATTCCACTTGTGTTACTTTCCTTTCCTTCACCTGGGCTGACTGACACAGCTGTACTAAGCTAGCCAGTATGTTTTGCTTGGGAAGGATGCATTGTGTTGTATAGAAAAATCCACTCATTAGTCACCACAGTGCTAAATTCTTTCTTTCTTCTGTACTTCCTGAAAACTTTTCTTGTGTACTTTGCTGCGACCTTTCTCTATTGAGTCACCTTATTCCCATCTCTCTCCAGCCGTATTTTTCCCTAGGCTGTTCTGCTTTCCAGTACATGTTTCCAGTCACCATTTTCTCAACTGATTTTTGCTCATACCCAGCCCACCCACTCACAAATGCAGCTGCCTTTGGGAGTACCTGCCGCCCGCACTGAGTAGCATCCTTGTAGACAGACAGTCCTCTGGGGAGCATCAGTAAGCCTCTCAAAATGTTGGGAGAAATATCAAATTCTCATGCTCTCTGTTATGAAATAGCCTCCTACTAGAAGGAGAAATAAACACTTCTCTTACAGGCAACGTATTCATTATTTATGCCTTCTAGGGGTTCCTTCTACCAATACTTGCCTCTGGGACACATAAATCATTAGCTTAACTTGATATGTGTATTTTCTAGTCTTCTATTTCAGGGCAGTGAACATGTTGGCATTTATCCAGTCAACCTCCCCATAGCAGTACAGTAATTTTGTTACAGCTCTCTTGAATGCAGTATCTGTACATTTGTTCACATATTATATTATGGTAA
This sequence comes from Haliaeetus leucocephalus, assembly GCF_000737465.1. Lineage (NCBI taxonomy): Eukaryota > Metazoa > Chordata > Aves > Accipitriformes > Accipitridae > Haliaeetus > Haliaeetus leucocephalus. The sequence continues at coordinate 8,641,092 of NW_010972742.1, read as the reverse complement.
CGTTAAAAATATTCCTTTAACCTTGTTTCAGTCAGGACTCAGAAGAATAGTCTGATTTATCTGCTTCATGGGTGGTACTTCAGGGAGTTAATTAACCAAAGCATAAACTGCATTATTTACCTTGACTGTCCCTTTGTGTCTGCCAATAACGTTTAATGTTTCAAACTGAAATTGGCTAGAGAAATGGAAGAATGCGCTCAGTGGCTTATTATCCTCTAATCGGACATTCCATCAGTTCACAGATTCATACTGCTTCTGATTGCCTGTCTTCTTGCACTGCTTTTAAGCCAGAAATTAACTTGCTGTGTGTCGCAGAACCAGAGAGGAACAGGCACCTGCAGTACCAAAAGCTGGCACAGTAGTACCCCAGGTCAGTGCAGGTAGTCTGCACTTCCTTTGGCAGGGGAACATTGCCAGGTTTGTACCTCAAAAGAAAATCTTTTTCCAGTACTAAACCTGACAATCCTGGACATATGATCAAGACTACAGCTGATACGTTAAAACAAATAGTAAAGACACAGTACCAGCCTTGACAACTGTTCTACCCTGACCAGTTGGAAACAGCTAGAAATAGAGCGTCTGTGATTGATAGAGCAGAAGGAAACAAAACTGTGCCTGAGCTGCTAGATGTCAGGATCACGCAGAGGTCACGCTCCGTCCCAGACTCCTAGAGGCAAGCAGCAGCAGCCTGAAAGCATGAGGTGTAATTCAGTCTTAGTGAAAATCGTGAAAGCAAATCAGGACTACGTTTAGCAAAATTGTGTGAATTTCTCCTCACATTTTTGCTTGTATCAGCATTAGGGAAAGTAGCAAATAGGCAGTACCTTTTCCTTATAGTGAAGAGCAAGATAAGTATTTGTGAGAGAATCTTTCCTACATGGTCATAATGTGAAGTTAACTACTGAAGTAACGGGAACTGAACTGAACTGAACTGGAACTTTGATCTGTAAGTATCAAAGTTTCCTTTAAAATTCATCTTGTGAAAGAGTAGTCTCCATGAGTCTTATACAGATTTAACCCTTCAGAAAAAAGCTGGAGGATGCAGATTTCTTCCTGCGTGACTTGATGCTATAAATCCAAGCTGCTAGATGTCTATCTCTGATTGTTTAGCCTTAGGGTGGGACTGCAAATTTGCCTGCCTTTAAAAATTTCCCTCAATCTTGTGCAGCTAAGGAGCCCTCATTCTTTGGTTTGCTTCACATCTAGAAAAGGCAACTTTGCCAGCATAGCTCTCAGAAGTTCCAGTGGTCAGTAATGATGTTTTAACCTGGATAACAAAAAGGTCGAACTCTATTTCTTTTAATCCCTAAGACTGGACTTCTTAGAAATGAGTAGGAGATATTCCATTTCACCAAAACAAAGAAAACAGTTGAAGTGAATGGATGCTAGACTGCAACCCAAGAGCACAGTGTTAAATTCCTGGTTCAGACAGTGACTTCTTGTGTGACCCTGGCTAAGCAGCTTCAGAACAGATACACCCTCTGTGATTGTTCAGCAAGTAGGTTAATACTTCCCTCCCTGAAAGAAGTGCTTTGGGAAGAGAAACGTGGTGGTTTAGGGGTAGATGGACCATCTTTTGCTCCTGGAATCCAGCGGTGAAATAACTATTCTTTACTGAAAACAACCATAAAAATCAGTGAAGTTCATTGTGGAAAGGAAAAATTTTGCTGTAACGATAGTAACAGTCTCAAAACTGACAGGCAGCATGCCAGTCTGGTCAGAAAGACATAGCAATAATTGTATCTAGACAGTACAGTAAGCACCATTCAGTCCACTTCTGAGGAACTTTCAAAAACCCTTCTAGTTAGATTTGATATGTTGAGCATGGCCGCAAACCCAAGGCATCTGTACAACTTCTGACTTCAGTATTTGGCATCATCCTGGTGTCTGACTTCAGAGGCCAGTCTCCCAGAAGAAGTAAACTGGGTGCCTTGGCTCATGTTCATTTCCATCCGTGAGACTGCTGTCTCCTTGTCTTAGCTATCACTTGCAACTATCTCAGTATCTTCAAAAGGAAGGGAGAATTAAAGGGAGACAGAGCAGGGGGAGGAAATCCATTTCAATTTAGAAATCATCTGGGCACCACAAATTTTATCAGAAAAAGATCCAAAATAAGATCCAGGAGAAGGGAGACTTCACACTAAAATAAACAGTTGAATATCCATTTGGAGTGTGTCATTTTAACTGAAGAGACTTTTAGATTGCTCTGCACTTCAAGCTTGCCAAGGCCATGGGTGAAAGGGCAGCTAGGGAAAAAGATTGTTTGAGTTTGCTTGCTAACACCACTTCAGAAATAATGGGTTGTGAATGATGCATAAGCTTTGACAAGGCCTGTGGACCATCTGTCATCTGATATGTAGAGCCTTTATGTGCACAAGGTCAGGTTAACATGGAGCCAAGATGAAATCGTAGAAGTGCTGAATGTGCCTTAGTGTCCCTAAAAATCTCCTCTGGGTTAACTAAGTGCTCTTTTGAAGGCACCTAAAAGTCTGACTGGAACTTGAGTCATAACAAAAGAACTGGCCTGTTGTAGAAGTACTTATAAACCATCATGTATTATCAGGTACTGCAGAATAAATTTTCATGGAGTTTGTGGACAAAAGTCAGCTTTGAAAGAGCAGAAAACCACCCCACCCCCAAATTTTTAAAGTTTAAGTATAGTACTTCACTATGGTTTTTTTAATCCTATTTTCTCAGCTTTCAAATATAAAACCAATATACTAAATTAATCCAGAACAGCACCTGACATTTTAAAAAGCTGATTGACCTAACATGCTGGCGTTTGTCAGACTGCAAGTTCAAAAAATTAATTAGCATTTGTACTTTTCATTCTGATTTTCAATAGGAAAAGTGTGTAATTTATTTAATGTTTTGAAAAAAAACAGTAAGGAGAGATCAGGATGGAAAAACAGACCACCATTTCCCATTCATTTCTGGAAAACAGAGAAATAATCAGACATGTCTTCTCCAGCAGCAAAGCTCATTGAAGAAATTTCAAATTGCATACTGCAGCTTACTTGCCTTCAGTAACACTGAGGCAACTGTCCACACATGGTTCTGAACAAGATTGCTGAAGTGATCTTGGCTAAAAATAGCTTATTTCTTGTTTAAGGAGTTTTTTAGCCAGGTCAGTGTGTGGCTTCAGAAGGCGTTGTACAGACACAAAGGGAAGGGGATGGGGCAGCAGCAGTGAGCAGGCTGGGTGCACACCAGCCCTTCCTAACCTGTCCAGAAAAAACACATCATCAGTCAACACTGTAACCTTACACTTCTTAGGCAACACTGAGCAACTGATTTCTCAGAAACTTATCATAATGCAGCAGACTACATTTTGTGTTTGCAGTGGTGACATCTTCATTTTCCTTATCCTGGAAAGTTCTACCTTTAATAGTGACATAGGTTGGAGGGGTATGTTCAGCTAGATCTCCAGTGTAAAAAATAAGGATGGGATTATGATTTCTTTATACATATTTAGTAGTACTGGATTAACCATTAAACCATCTCCTTGAAAAGAAGAAATATATTCACAGAGTGCTACACCATTAAGGAAAAGTATCAGCTTGTCCCAGAGAGTGGAGGATCACTAGAACAGTCTGAGCCAGCATCTTCAGATAATCTGCTTTGTAAGCCCTAGTTACAAATGTCCTGTCTTTGTGGTCTTTCTGTTTTATTTTAGGAACCAGCTTTAAAATACCTAAATGTTTATTTTGGAGTGTTTAAGAATACAAAATGTTAATGAAATATTTTGCTCCAGGGAGAAATCCATGAGTGAATTACAGCACAGGTAACATCCTAGACAAAAGTTATCTGGGAGAGTAGAAAAACAGCTGGAATACTCACTGGTTAACAATGGTGTTGCTGTCAACTCACATAATTTGTTAATGTTTGGTGTCCTCAAAAAAGCATAAGGGAATTAGGCCCCTGAATTCCATGAGGATTCACTGGGACTTGGTTACACTGCTTCCATGGGCTGTTTTGTAAACAAAACCCTTTACAGTCACCTTTGCTCTTCAGCATATACGCCCGGCCTTCTCTTGTTACTGCTGAGGAAACATGATCTTGTACAGATGTGGATACTTGACTTGTGCTCTGGCATAGCGTGAAAGCTTGTTGTGTTGAATTGAGTGTATGAATTGCATAGTAACGTGTTATCGATATACTAATCCCACAAGAATTTTAAGTTGTTTCTCACACAAGCTGAGAAAAGCTACGCTGTCATGCTCCTTTCACATTACTGAACCTCACTTACTTTCTTCCACTACCCTGCACAACAGCAATGCTGTAGCAGAAGCAGGCAGGCTGCCTCAGAGTCACTGACCACGGGAAACTGTTGCTTATGAGGCAGACTGTAACCCGCTCACTGAGCAGAGTAACTCAGCAGTGCTACAGCCGATACCGAAAAGACTCCGTGACCTGTCCTCTTCTTCAACTAAGATATCTAGAAGCCATGCTCCCCTGACTAGCTTTGACTTGAGCCCTCGAGCCCAGGGAGCAAAGTGCGATGGTGTCAGGCCACCAGCACTAAGGCTATTCCCTGCCGACACCAGCTAGTATCTACTTTTGGCCCCTTTCAGCTCTCAATGCAAGATCCACCCACCAGTTTGAGAAGGTCTCACCAGAGCAATGTCCGCTCCACAAGCACTGTGGACTACTGCAGGAAAGAAAAAGAAAAAAAGCAGAGAAATAAAAAGGAAGAAATATGTATGTGAATTGTGACAGTGTGAGAGCCCTGAGGGCACTAATAGCCTTTATGGCCCTGACCAGCCTCACCTGAGGCCTCCACCCTGCCCATGGGCTCAGAAGGTGATTTAAGCTCAGTCCTGGGACTTTGCTCCTAGTTCAAGCTATGCTGTAGGATTGCTGGTCTCCAGCTCAGACATGCTGAGCCATGAGTTGACTTCTTGGCTTGGCATCAAATCTGTGTTGTCACTATGGACCGGTCTGCTATCACTGGACTGTGTCTGACCCTGTTTGCTACCACTGAACCTTATCCTGACTTGTACTTGCTCCTGGTTTCACCTTGAACCTGATCCATCACTATGGATTTGTCTGATGATTGGGACTCTTGGTTGAACCTGGCCACCAGCCCCTGGCCTCCCCTGCTCACCTTGCTCAGGGGCTGGTGAAGCTCCTGCTCTGCTGGCCCCAGGTTCCCTCCTGGCTCCCTGTCCCTTTGGAAGCAGCTGACACTACTGTGCCCTGACAGAGGGACCTATGAAAGCATTTGGATATCTATGCCAGCATGCCCACAAGCTTGTTGGACATGAACTTATGAAAAAGCCTCCACTACCAGTTTGCTTGCAGTAGCAGGGAACCAGCCTTGATGACCCAGCTGCATGCTGCTAAAATGAACAGGATGTAGATATATGGTAAGTAAATTCTGAAAGACCTAGAATGTCCTAAAGAAATGCCCAGTGAAATGAGGGGACTAACTATATTGCACTTACCACTAAGAAGTACACCTTTAAAAGTGTGTGTTTGATAAATTCTTCTTGTGAGATTATGGGGTATTTGGGAATAACTCTTCTGGTTTGCTTAGAAAGCAAAAACTCTGGAGAGCGGATTGGCGGGAGCTGTTTTTACTGTTAGCCTTATTCAGGTTCCTAAGCTGATTAAATGAGGCTTTGGATAATGTGTGTCATGTCTCAACACTGTGAGGATGAAGTGTTTCATGAGTTTCAGGAGCCAGAGCAGATTTTTAGTTACATCATAAGAACTCCAGTTACAATTTAAAGGCAGCTTACCTCTGCCTCTTGCTAGTTGTTTCTGCCAGCTGTGTCCTCTTAAGTAATTTCTGTTGGTAGGTACCATGACCGAGGTTCCAGAAGGGACTGGGGAATGCAGAATTAAGTGCTGCTATTCTGTATATACACTGCATGGAAACGTTTTGATGCTTCAGGATTGAGAAGGGGGGGGAAAGGTCTCAGCAGGGAGGTATTGCCTCCAATACGTCAGAAAATACTGGGGACAGGCTGTGTTTTACGTCTCATTCCCATCAATATCTTGAAAAAAGGTCTTCTCCAGTGAAAGTGAGCTGTTCTTTTATATTGTTCTCTTCTTAAATGAAAGTGTCCTCAGACTAGACAGTGCAATCAAGATCTGATTTCCTTCCCTAGCCACAAGGCAACAGCTCATCCTTACCCCCTCATTTGTGTAATCGAAGAATTGTAAATGTTATCTGCAAAGTGGAACACCTTCAACCAGAAGGAAAGTAAAAATTCCTTGCCCCTCCACTGTGGAGTAGCCTCCTGTTTCAGGCACTGTCCTAAGGAGTGAGAGCTCTGATGTTCTGTCCTGGTTTCAGCTGGGATAGAGTTAATTGTCTTCCTAGTAGCTGGTACAGTGCTATGTTTTGAGTTCAGGATGTGAAGAATGTTGATAACACTGATGTTTTCAGTTGTTGCTCAGTAGTGTTTAGACTAGAGTCAAGGATTTTTCAGCTTCTCATGCCCAGCCAGGGCACCTGACCCAAACTGGCCAACGGTGTATTCCATACCATGGGACGTCCCATCTAGTTTAGGAACTGGGAAGGGGGAGGCAGGGATTCGCCACTCGGGGACTGGCTGGGTGTCGGTCGGCGGGTGGTCAGCA